>NC_048310.1:27881524-28019024 GCF_013100865.1 Trachemys scripta elegans | reverse complement strand
CTGCGTGTGCGGCTCAGAGCCCGGGGCTCGACAGTCGGACCCCCCCCCCCCCGGCTGTCCGCCTCTTCCTCGCGGTTGGTACCAGTTCTGGAGTTACCCGCGGGGCAGGGGGCTTTTCCGCCCGGGCCCGCCGCCACATGAGCGCTGGGGCGGGGGATTGGCCCCACGGGCACACCCAGCATCGTCCCCCGCCCCCCATCTCTCAGCGCCTGTCACTGGTCGAGGATGAGCAAAGTGCCTCCCCAGCGCACACCTCGCATGTGGGTCCTCTTGATAATCGCAACCCCCCAGCCCCTAACACAAATCGCATCCTCGTGCAACACAAAAATCACCCCTCACAAGTGACCACGAAGTGCCCCCAGCCCTGCTTCACAAGGCCAGGGCTGCCTGGCAAAATTCCGTTGCCACCCCCTTGCCACAGCTCAGCAATGTTTGTTTGGGCATGCCAGGAAAACACCGCTTTTCTAAACCATCCCAGTAAAGTTCAGGTGAGTAGTAGGTCCTGAGGCTGAGCTGAGCTAAGTCTTCCTGACAAGTTTGCAAGGCTTTGTGGAGAAGGGCCCTCGCAGGTCCCCCATGATCTGGATTACAGGGGGTCTCCCTTTTCTGTTTCCATCCTCTGCTAATGATAAAGTAAGGAAGCATTGCCTCAACTTAGTGACTGGTTTCTGCATTGGCTGGTGGGTATGCTCTCAGACTTGAGACAGGGATTCCCACAGTATGAAAACCTCCTTTTAGTTCCTATTTGAGCCTGTAAATAGGGGGAGGGGGTCATCTGACTGATTTCACCTGTGGGTGGGGAGGAAAGGTTCTTCCATGATTTCCCATCATCCATTTTAGGGGCTGGCAGCCCACGGCCATTGGAACATGGAGGGTCAGTGAACATGTTGCTATCCCCAATATTTTGCAGTCCTTTGCAACTGCCTGCTCTGTTTGTATGGCAGAGCTAGCCTTCTCTTTGGGGTTAATTCCCCCCCCCTCCATTTATCTTTTAGAAAGACAGTAACCTCACACTCAAGAGTATACAATTTGCTGCTCTGTTTCTATAATGGCTGCCGGACTATGCCACTTTCTCCCCTTACCCCCATTGCTGCCATGTAAGGCTGGTGGGTGAAGTTCCGTGGTCTGCAGTGTGCAGGAGGTCAGACTAGACAATCTAGCCTTAAAGTCTATGTATGCGGGCATAGTTAGAGTGGCATAGGTTGGTTTTTGTTAGGGTAACAAAGTGGTTGATCAGGGGAAGCATGTCAAACAGTATCTGTGAATTCCCAAATGGAATCTGTGTGTCATGGCAGACTGGATTTCCTGTGACTGATTTTTGTGTACCTTTTAGTCACATGCCTCTTGTTGAGTCTTTATGGCTGGTATGAAAAGGTTGAAAACAGATCCACAAAGTTGGCTCCAGTGTCAGTAAGCATGACTTGGGGTGTGGTGAAGTTTTCCTTGTTTTAAAATATTTTTTTGAAAACTGTTTGAGCTCTGAGTATTGCTGAGAATCCATGATGTTATATATCCTAACAAGTTATTTTTTCCTGCGTTTTGAATACAGTGGATATATCATATCATGCCCATGTGATTATCATATTCCCTTTTATGCCAAGTTGTTATGATGTTATGGACCTGAAGCCAGAAGTTATCAAGATGCAGCTAGATAACTATTGGGGAAACTGTTAATTGGAGAACATATTAAAACAGAATTGCCATGGTGATGGGTACAATCAAATATTTTATAAGCACACACATTTCACTAATTTAACAAGCTATTATAGAATTTCCATGTCAGAGGGTGCTCTGGCAAAATAATTTGGAAAGATGAAGAAAAAGTTTATCATTTAGCATACTCCAGTCTTGCTGTCTCTTGGTGTCAGGATCTTGTAGTTTTAAAATTATGTTTGTGGGGGAAAATAGCATCTTAGCAGGTAGGTGAAATTAATGTTTCTGTCCCATTAGGAACAGTCCATGATTCACCTGTTTCCTCTGTTTATTGTACAATACACTTAAGGGTGATCAAAGAAAGGAAGCATTAAAATCCATTTCTTCGATAGTCAAATAGTGTCAGGATTTAAATCTAAGATGGATAAGTCATTAGGAACTGCAGAGACAATAGTCAGATTTAGAGTCAGGTACACTGAAGTAGAATGTGATATTTTAAAATAGAAGTGAAAGGTTAAACTTTACAAATAAACTCATCCCAAATAGTCATTCTTTAGGGCATAATAAAGTATTTAAACAGTTACAGTTAAGAGTTACTTAAAAAATCTGATAATTATCACTTCAAGAAAACAGCTGTCTATAACATGTACAAATAAAGGCCAAGGCCCAGAATACCTATGTGCTGTATTGTGTGAACTGCTTTCTTTTTGAGTGTTCAGTAAATTGATGTGACAATGCAGCAGTGATTTTAGAATACTTGCTAGTCAAAGCCATTGAAAGGTTAGGATAACATTTGGCTAACATTTTACTGTCTCATACAAAGTAGAAGTAGTTAATCAGAAACTTAGTGGTTTGGTGTTTATTATAGCAGCACAAAACTGGATGTTTTTTAACGGAACAAAAACTTTTAAGTGTTCATTATTTAATAACTTTTAGATGTAGAAAATACATTCATTTAATCATAGTGGTAATTAAGAAGTGAAATAACTGGATGCATTTAAGAGGTACTGCATGTGAAATGCTGTTCCATAATATTAGCTTTTGCTTTGAGATACACTCCCAATTTTGTTTTTATATAATCCTTGCTCTCAGATGTGTATTTGGTTATTGTAAAAGTAAGACTTCCACCTTTAAACAAAAAGCTGGAATGTTTTTCTTACAGACTAATAGTATTTTAGCCTTTCTGCTGTGTGTCACTTTAACAGTATGGTATTGTGGACCTCCACAATTGAGGACAATCTCCTGTAAATGCAGCTCTTCTGTAATTGATATATGAAGTGTTACAGACCATAGGAGGAAAAAAGGAGAGAAGTATAACTATTTCTAGTGCATGTTCTGAAAATGGTATTTGAAACAAGAAGAATCGCAGTATGAAAAAATCATACCTCAGGTCATGACTTCCCTTGAAAAGGGGGATCCCATTTGGTGGATAGGCCTCTGGAGGTTCAAAATATTTTGTTCTGTGATAAAGTACCACATGTATTGTACAGGAAATAGTTAAGTGGCATTGAAAAACTGTATTAGTTTGAAAAGCTAATTTAACAATAACCCTTGACCCTTTTTATTTAATAAAATTATACATTTGCCATTTATTTTTTAATTTGTTTTCTACTTCATCAATTTTTTTTTTTTTTTGGGTGGCAGACTTCACCACAAGGCATTATTGTTTTACTTTGTTAATTTTGAACTCAGTCTTGGTACAGTTGGCACCATTATTTGCAATGGTATTTTTTAAATTGAATAGTAAAATATTCAATATAAAGTATTTCCCATCCCTTCTAAAGCATAAATTTCTAGAAATTTATTTACAACAATGAGTTTTTATAGAAGACTAAGTAAGTTTTAAGATGCTAAGTTTTGCATACCTTTCTAATGACTAGGAATGTTTTCTCCAGTCCAGCATAAACTGACTGTAAATTACACTTTCTAATATTAATTGACTAATGTGCAATCTGAAGAATATCTTGATTAATGGTGGAAATGTTGGGTGAATCTGTGTACATTGCAATTCATAACTGTGTGTACGCGCATGCACGTGGTCCTAACTCATATACGTGAGAGAGAATTTCTTCCTTCTCTTTTACTCATCCATATCTTTGGCTTTTAAAAAGTCCATCACATATATCTTGTAGTCTAGGGAGTTGGCAACCCAGTAAATTGCCACAGTACACGTTTCTATGGAAATAATTGAGATGTAATAAATAAAGGCACTCTGAGGTCACAGGTTTCCCAATTCAACTGAGAAGGAAAACAAGTATAAATTATATAGATCTATGCATAGCATTTATGCCTTCTTCAAATAGTTCTCTTTTCTGTATATTTATTTCACATTATGTAACAGCTTTTATATTTGGTAACCACTGTTGAGATTTGTGCATTTCCATGCAAAAAGCTTAAGTACTAAAATGGGATAACTGTGCCTGTGATATAAGGGAGTTTTCTACATGTAAAATGCAGGTTGACTGCATATTAACAGTGAAAGGTGCACAATCTTTGTCATTACAGTAACAAACTAATTTGACAGAAGTAACAAATGTTGACAAGTTCTTAATTTTAAGTGATATGGAATGAAGATTTGTAAAACAACTGGATGACGGAACAGCCCTGCACTTGTTCTGTAACACTAGGTCTCTGGTTCAGTATAATAAAAAGTTGCAATAATTACTGTATTAGTAACCATCCATTTAGACTGGTAGCTGTGGAATTTTACCTGATGTGGAATTTAAGTTTTGAAATTAAATACATTGATTAATTTTAAACATTAATTTGAATGGGAAAATTTAAAGGAATCCAACATTCCAGTTGATTGATGGAGAGAACATTCTACTTAATTTAAGTGAAGAGAGGGTCAGGCTAGCATAAAAGCAGGTGATATGCTGAGTCTTTGGCAACTTTTAACATAATTATGTCATTTCTAGTCTACATGATGTGTTAACAGTTACAATGTTGTAAGATGCATGGCTATCCTAAAGATTTTTTTCCCATCTTAAATGTGTACTTGTAGACAGCCAAAAAAAATTTCTCTAAAGTGAACAAAATCTTTCTTTGTCAAGTTGTCAGTAGTATGTTTTGTCAATTACATTTATAGTTAATATTTGTAAAGAAGAGATGTACATTATTCAGATTAATTCAAATCAATTGAATGTGAACCTCAGAACCATAATGCAATTGTGAACATCACAATGCACCATTAATTTCTCTGATAGATGTGATCGTTAATAAGTTAAAAGGAAATACCTTTAAAAGTTTTTCTTCTACCAACTTTATAGTGGTGCTGTATTCTAAAGCTGCCATTTGACTGACAATTATAATTATTAATGGTTTCTGTTGAATCCTATATTGAATAATAGCTTATGTTACAGCTTACTAATGTTTGAGAACCAATTAAATAAGAGAGCATGTGAGATACTAGGCTCCTGGTAATAGAACCATAGGTTCAAGGTTCTATGTAATTTAATTGAAGAATTACTTGAATACAGTTTATGGGAACTACATTCATATTGGCACAAGGTTTTAAACATCAGTTGCACTTTGGTTGCTGGATTTGACAGTTCTGCAAATTGCTGTCAGATTGCAATGGTATTTTTGTGCATAAACATGCTAGTCAGTAATCAAACTGTTTTGCAAAAAGGATGCACTAATTAAGTCTAGATTTGTTATCCTACTTGAAGTTGCAGAATTGCTGTCATATTTTTTTGCTTTCATTTGGCAAAAAATGCTGATAGAAACTTTTGATTCACAGCATACCTGCCTCATTTGTGTCATTCAAAAAACCAAGGTTGCTCTGTACTTCATTATATGCAAAGTAAATAAAAATACTTCAGCCGTTTTCTAGGCTCCAATTAGTTGATTGCTATGAATGATCTTCTTTAAAGGAATGCTGTTTTACCTATCCGTTCATACAAAGGTTTGATTTTTAATGTCTTGTGAAAAGGATTCTCTTTGTCTTGATTGATGTCAAGAATAAAAGCGTGATGGTAATATCCCTTTGAAAGCTATTGTATTGTCAGCTCTGGCTGACAGCAGGAGGCCCTCCTAGTGCTATAGATTAGCGCTGTGAAAACACTGACATTTTCTTTGTTATATTGCTGTTGTTCTGCTTGCAAAGTCAATTATACAATGTCGGAGCTCAGTTACAGAGTTGACTGTGGAAGTAACAATGTCTTTCATATGTGTCTTAAAGATATAATTTTCTTTTTTTCCCAGCTGATAGAGAAGAACTTGATGGTAGTGGTACAGTACATTCTACAAATTAAATTTTGACAAGTATAATCATAATTGCCAAATACAAGAGACTTGTGTGATTATCCTTTAATTTTACAGTTCATTCAAGTTTTAGTGGATTCTTATTGATACAATGAAGGCAGCAGCTAAAATAGATAAAACTCATCTCAAGTAAGATTACACTCTTGATTGTTCTGTACCAAGCGTAGCATTTTGGGAATTTAGCATCACTGAAGATTGGTTCATTGTGCTGTTGATACTATGAGAACATTTGAATCTATGCAGTATGTTGAGCAAGGACCTTTAGATTTTAGCCTATATAGTAGTTTTTAAATTTGCATGTATAGTTTGATATAAGAGTACAGTGAGGTTTCCCATGAGCTCCAGAAGTCTTCCTTTTTTCTTTTTTTTCCCTTCTCCCACAGTCTAGTTTCCTGGGGAAGATCTCTATGTTGTTTAGTGGGCTTACTGATTGGAACTCAAGTCCTGTATGCAAAAACCTTTTAATTGTGATCTGGTCTCACTGGTCCTAGCAGTTATGACTATTAAATGTAAGGAAAAATTGAAAAGTGTAGGACAGGTGAAGTGAAGGGCTTAAACAAAAATTGGCAGAAGATAGAAATCTAATGCTTTTAGTCATGTTTCATCTAATTTTAACCACTGGAAAATTATGTTACGAGGCAATAGATGCTAGCAGAGAATGCTTATTGTTTCTTCTCTAAAATATACTTGTGTAAAATCAGAGCAGCATAAAGAACATCATTCATTATTGAATTGCCACAAATGACAAATAACCATCAGAAAGCCCTTGTTGGGAATGTTAATTGTGGGATTTCTAAATTACTATTATAAACTAATAGAGTAACAAAAGATTCCACCGTTACCAGTAATTTGTAAGGATTTATTTTGTTTTTCTTCAATAATTGAAAATTAATGTCTTGAAATGAAAGCAGATGTTCATGCCATCCTCTGAACTGGATATAAAAATGATGATGTTTTGCAGATGCGTTAGTGTTGTGTAAATACAAACTGCCTTACCCTAGACTGGGTTTTGGTTTGGCTCTATCTATTGATTAGTGCCAACAAAACTTTTATTTTAAACCTATTTGATTAACTAGATTTAAATCATTTCAGTATGAAAAATGCATGGGATGGCATCCAGAGATCAATAATTACATTTACAAAACTTAACTTGTTTGTGGGTCAGTAAATGACAATAGTTTATTCATATTCTAGGGTTTACCTTTGCTTTGCTTTTAATAAATATACAGTGTTTACATGGGTATTTTTACAAGAATAGTTTAATCTCTTCTCATTTATTTATTTTCAATTTGTAGGGTCAAGCTCTTGGTGCTCCACAACATTTTAAAAATATGAAACCACTATTTGATTTAAAAAAAATTGGATACATTTACCCTCATGCTTAATCCCAAACTACGTATTCTGGCTAGACTCTTAGCAAATTATCCACCAAAACAAAAGATATTAACCAACCATACTAATTGAACTGCCTTATAAATTCCAAATCAGCCCCCTTATCTGGCCCATCATTATAAATGCCACCTCGCCAAAATGCTTATGAGAAAAGACGGCTGCTATGGTGTTTCATAGAATCCTAGTAAATATACTGTAGTAATGAATTGTTAGTAATATGAGACCTATTTAGATATTTCTTCTTTTAATTATTGGATGACAAATGGGGTGAGACTACCTTTTCTTGGGGGATAATTTTTTATGAGAATTTAGGTTTGTGGATTAGTGATGTGAGAATTAGCAAGGATCTACTATACTGTGTAAATATATTCAATATAATTGAGTCTAGAACCAAAGCCTTGGGCTACATTTGTACTTTGTGCAGCTTCTTTCATGAAGTCCGTTTGTAAACATCGAAAACCAGGTTAGTTGGCTTCTTAGAAGAAAGAAAAAACATCAGTTTTAAGGACTACATCTCATTGTCTACACCTGAATATATTTTTTTGTAGTACTGAATAGTGGTGGTTTGCCAGAGCCATTTTATGGAGTGAGCTAAAGCAGGGGTTCTCAACCTTTTTCTTTCTGAGCCCCTCCCCCCCCCCCCCAAATAAAAAACTCCATGGTCCACCTGTTCCACAAAAACAGTTTTCTACATATAAAAGCCAAGGCTGGCATTAAGGGTTAGCAAGCAGGGCCATTGCCTAGGGCCCCATGCCACAGCTAAGTTGCTCAGGCTTCTGCTTCAGCCCCAGGTGGCAGGCTCAGGCCCCCAGGCTTCAGCCCTGCACAGCAGGGCTTAGGCTTTCTTCCCTGGGCCCCAGTGAGTCTAACACTGGTTCTGCTTGGCGAACCCCCAGAATCCTACTTGTGGCCCCCCAGGGGGCCCAGACCACTGATTGAGAACCACTGTTCTAAATGTAGGGTACTAAGATATTAAATTGTCTAGAGATTTTTTTTTTCCCTTCAGCGAAAGCAGGCATAAGCTTACAGCAATTTTAGTATTTTTAAAATATTTGTACGGGGGACTAGATGTGGTTGAAAGCTAGTCAGTACCATTTGGGACATGTATTTAAAAAGATAGCTGCAGTCCAATGAATTGGTGTGTGGTGTTAGATTTCCACTCTATGACTACTTTTCTATATATTGTTGCTGTATCAGTTTGCATCTAAACCACTTCATTTTGTTGTTTGCATTTGCCTAGAAACAAAACCTTTTTTTGCCTTGTATCAACAGACTAGGCAACAGAACAATGTGGAGTGCTTGCAAATGCCACTTGTTAATCATATGCAGTGCATTTATTAATTTTTTTCTTTTCCCTCTTGGATATGTTAAGTCAACTTTTTAGCTTTTTATGTAATTGAAATTTGCCCTTTTGTTACCTGGGCATGAATTATTTTTGAAATGTTGTCATTACCCGCCCTGCTGTGAGGTTTATCTCTTCTGTTCGTCCTAATTAAATAAAACATACTGTTGTTCACCAATCTCATGTTGAACTGAATTACCTGCCTCAAGGCTTATAGATGGTCATTGGGCTTGCTTGTTTCAGTGGCAGACATTGACTAACACATTTACTTTTAGATTTTCATTTCAAAGGGATCAGTTTGTGTTGTGTGACAGGTGAATGCTTTACAGAACTTTAAGAGCTGTACGAATAGTAAAGCACCTATTGCAATGTATGTATAATGGCAAGTACAAATGCAACCCAGCCTTTGTGATAGAAGAGCGCTTCCATTACTGGAAAAAGACCAAGTAGTCCTAGTATTGCTGTTAAATCCTGTAAAGGGTTAACTGATCTTACCCTTCTTGGTATGTGGCCCCTTTAGAATCCACTCTACCTCTAAGCTCTGACAGGACAACTTTTATGGAGTTGATTCTCTCAGACCCAATATTTTCTCTTTGCTAGACCAGAAACAGAACAGTTAATTCTTTCTTCTTTATTGTAACTGTTGTGCCTAGAAACCATAGTCCTGGATGATGACCCCATTGTGCTAGGCACTGTACAAACACAGAACAAAAAGACTTTTCGCCTGTTAACTTTTTCTGTAGCTGAAACCTCTCCTTCAGAATAGTAACTGTCAGTATTTCTCCAAGCAGAGCAACTAGATTTAATTCAGATTAGAGAAAGCAAAAGATGTATTCGTTTTAAGACACAATAGAGAAGAATACATATATAGAGAAAAGTAATATTGTTTAAATGCACTGTATGGATTCTGTGGAAAATTTAAAGCCCACTAGTGAATTTACTAATGATCTCTTACAATTACAAAGATAAAGTTAAATCGTTACTGTGTTTACAGTTACAGTTTGGCATGTATGATTCATGTTATACCTTCCAGAGGTTTGGTCAAATGTAGCCCACTTCTGCTTTCCAGATTTTTTTTTTTTTTTTAAATACAAAGGGCAAAAAGATTAAATTCTCTGTTCCTGTTGTAATATGCATGTTTTGTGAAAAATCCTTGAACATTATTCTTATCCTTCTCCAACCCCCCAACTATAAAAATGTCCCTTGTTTTCACCTCCACCATGAAAATATATCCCTCTGTTGGATACCCACAGGTTTAAGCACCCAGTTCATTGGATCCACAAAAGCTGCTATTAGTTATTGTGTGAAAGAATTTCTACACAGATCTTTGAGAGCAATGGGCAGTACTCCAGAGAGAATCCAGCACGGCTGGTCTAAGTTGGTTCTTGATGCCAGCCTTTGCACGTTTCTTGATTTCCTCACTTGTCTTAGGCCTGATCTACACTAAAAAGTTAGGTTGACCCAGATACGTTGCTCAGAGGTGTGAAAAATCCACACCCCTCAGCGGCGTAGTTAAGGTGACCGAAATCACAGCGTAGACAGCATCACCTCTTGGGAAGATGGATTACCTATGCCCACGGCAGAACCCCTCCTGTTGGGGTAGGTAGTGTTTATACCAAAGCGCTACAACAGTGTCATTGTAGAGTTTCAAGTATAGACAAGCCTTTAGGTCAGTGATTTCTACTTTAATGTTCAGATAGATTAGTCTTGCTTTCAGTTGGGTGAATTGAGTGTGGAAGGTCTCTTGTTAAGATAGAATCACTGTATAATACCTTGAAACCCATTGACTTTGTGGGGGTAAAAAAGATTAAGCCCTGCACTGGGAGAGCACGTAGTGCCTTCGCCTGCTCTTTTTGAAGTTAATGGAAGTTTTCTCATTGACTTTCACTTGGCGCAAGATTGGATCCCTAAAATACATAGTAAAGGTCTGATCCTGTTCCTGTTGAAATTAATAGCAAAAGTTGCATTGACATCAATGGTGCTGCAACAGACCTAGCAGTCTTGCAGGGTGAAGTCTTAATCCCATTGTTGTCAGTGGGAGTTTTGTTGTTGACTTCAAGGGGGCCAGTATTTCACCCTCAGTGTTGTTTACATTAGAAATGAGAGATCAAGTGAGTTTCAGATATCCACTGATAATACTCACTCAGCACCCAACACAACAGAGAACGTTTCTTCCTTCTTTCATGTGTCAGTTTTGTCAGGTCACTTGTAAGGCCTTGTCCACACAAAGAGTTTTGTCGACAAAACTCATGTCGACACTCAAAAAGCACTATAATAAAAATCAGTATTGCATGTTCACACTCACTCCCTCTGTCAGTAGAGCGCGTCCACACTTGGGGCACTAGCATCGACAGTGTGAATAGTGCATTGTGGGTATCTATCCCACAGTCCAGCTCAACTCCTTCTGCCGCTAGGTCTCGTGGGAAGGCTGAGTGGATCGCAGCACATCTTGTGACTGGGCTCAATGTCCCATGATGCATCGCTTTCTGTCCCAGCATTCCATGGGCTTAAAGCTTTCTTTTGCAGCATTTTTCAATGGTTCTTGTTTGCTTTGCACCTCGGCATCTTTGTGAGAAAGGATGGATACCACACTGCTCTTCTGTGCTCTGATAACTGTCATGAAGACATCGCGGATGGCAGTGCAATTAATCACAAAGTTCCTAACTGAAAAAGACTACCAGTTGCCTGCCATGCTACGTGATATGGATAGGAGCAAGTTTAAGATTGTGGCATTCATGGAACTGCAGAGGATGGACCGTTGCTTTTGGGCTTGGGAAACAAGCACTGTATGGTGGGATCGTATCATCATGCAGGTGTGGGATGACGAGCAGTGGCTACTGAACTTTCGGATGTGGAAAGCCACCTTCCTGGAACTGTCCGTGAGCTTGCCCCAGCACTACGGCACAAGGACACCAGAATGAGAGCTGCCCTATTGGTAGAGAAGTGCGTGGCAATCGCTATGTGGAAGCTGGTGACTCCAGACGGCTACCGGTCAGTCACGAATCAATTTGGAGTTGGGAAGTCGACCGTTGGGGCTGCGTTTAATGCAAGTGTGCAGGGCAATTAATCGCATCCTCCTACGAAGGACTGGGCCTCTGGGAAATGTGCATGAAATAGTGGACGGCTTTGCAGAAACGGGTTTCCCTAACTGTGGAGGGGCAATAGATGGCACAGATACTCCAATTTGGCACTAAACCACTTTGCAACAGAGTACATAAATAGGAGAACCAGTAATGCATATCTCTGTGATTTGGTGCTGCAATATTACATTACATGTAATTTTCCTAGGAAGCAATGGTGACATTTGGGGCCTTACATGCAAATGATTAAACTGCCTGTATATGTATTGGTAATGCTTGCTATCTCAATTTGTAGGAAACAAATAAAGATGAGTCACCATTCAAAAACTTTGCTTTTATTGCACAAGAAACCGCGCACACACACACATATGCTTGGTGGGAAAGGAGTTACTAGGGAAAGGCAGACTTTCCAAGCTGTGTGTAGATCCAGCTATCATTTTGAAAGTTGTCCAAGAGGGTGGAGTGAAGGGGAAACCAAGAAGTCCCAGAAAGTGGAAAGGACTGTCGGGGTGGAGTTTGGGGGGGCATGGAAAAGAGTTCTGAATGTGCTGCAGGGGAGGGCGGGCACACATGCATCTGCTCAGTCTGCAGCATTATTAAGGACTTCAGCATCTGCGTTTGCTCCTCCATGACTTGAATCATCCGTTCAGTAGCGTCCTTAACAAACTCCTGATTTTTTTTTTCTGTCATGCCTTTTGGCTTCCCTTCACTTCTCTGCATTGGAAAAGTGCAGTACTTCCCGGAACATGTCATCTTTGCTCCATCTTAGGTGCTTTCTTACCTGGTGGAGATGCTCGGCTGGGGTGTGTGGGGTGTTCCTGAGGGCCACATCTGCTGAAGCACAAGGGACAATGCACAGAAGTGGGATTGTTAAATTCACGCACAGCATTGAAACATTTCAGTTAAATACACCTTTTGCAACATAACAATAACTTTCTCATTGACCCTTGACAGGCACGCATCTCTGCGACCACCCAAAGTATGGTGAGTGTTGGCGGGGGAAGAGGGAGCACTCCACATGGGGGGAAAAGAGCACACAAAAGGATTGTGGTGCAGCCAACTAGGGAAAAAATAATAAAATTCTCCCACACTTTTCCACAGGCGGGGGTCATTGTAGCAGATGTCTCACTGCTGAGGGTAAGCAGGGAAGTGAAGGTATATCTACTACATGCTTGTTGCTTCCCCCCTGGTCTCTATGCTGCTCGCCTCTGTGACACTTTGGTCTCTGCACAAGTGATTGCCGAATGGCGCGGGAAAGTTTCCTACAGTGGGGGAAGGAACAAAGCAGCTCTGCCAAGGAACTTTTGGCAGAGGATTACTGAGTACCTCCTGGAAACTTTCGTAGAGATCTCTCTGGAGGATTCACGTGAGATCTCGGCATGCATCAACACCCTGTTCTGCTATACTGATTAGTTACACAGGGAAATGTCCAGCTCACAGAAACGCAGCCAGTACATTTCTGTACCCTGTACCCACCTCCGCACTACATAAACCACAGCCACTTACCAGGCGTCTCCTCTCCTGCTTCTTGCTCACCAGAGAACAACAGCTGAGACTGGTTAGCCGCCTCTGGAGTGGTGAACAGTTCCTGGCTGCCTGCCTCACTGGCAGCTCCACATAGTCATCATCAATGACTTTATCCTCTGGGTTAGGTCCTTTTTCCACCGCCTCCAGGTCTGCTGAAGTATCCACGGGGCTCTTGGCGGTGGAGGTGGGGTCACCACCGAGGATGGCGTCCAACTCCTTATAGAACCGGCAGGTCTTAGGTGCAGCACTGGAGCGACGGTTTGCCTCCCTCGCCTTATGGTACATCTGCCTCAGCTCCTTTATCATCACTCTGCACTGCACTGTGTCCTGATCATAGCTTTTTTTGCACAAGCTTTGAGAAATCTACCCATAGGTATCAAAATTCCTATGGCTCAAGCGCAGCTGGGACTGCATAGCCTCCTCTCCCCATATACTGAGCAGATCTAGCTGCTCCGCAGTGGTTCAAGTGGGAGAGCGTTTGCTGCGATAACCTGCCATGGTCACCTGGGAAGATGCAATGAGACCTCTCCACATGGAGAAAACAGGAAATGGAATTTCAAAAATCCCCAGGGCTTCTAAGGGGGAGGGGCAGATAGTTGTTTACCTGGCTGCAGGGCAGTAGAGTTCAAACTGCTGACCATAGCGGTCATGATGGGCATTGTGGGATACCTCCTGGAGGCCAATTAAAGTGACAAAATCCAGTGGCACTCTGTGGACAAAAAATTTGTGCAAAAAGTCTTATGTCTCTCATCGGGGTGGTTTTATTTTGTCACCAAAACAGGGCATTTTTGCCGCCAAAAGTCACATCACAGCGTGCACGCATCCACTGTTTTGTTGACAAAACTTTGTAGTGTAGATGAGGCCTAACTTAATCTTTAGCAGTGGTACTAGGCAGGTTAAAATGACAGAGGAAAAAGTGGTGTTCTGGATTTACAGGCAGTAAATAAAATTTAGGAGATCAAAAGGTGTATTTAACATCCGCTTAAAAAGGTAGGTAAAAATGTGAAATGAAGAAATTAAAAAAGCAATATTCTGCCTTATTCCACCTTCCCCACCACCCAAATTAAAAAAATAAGTGGGGGGAGGGGAGTTGAAGTATTGAGGAAAACATGCTAGAGAAAAATGCAGTATTGAACACTCGGAAAGAAAAACAGAAAGAAAATAAATTTAAAGACATAGTCTTGTTTTTTCCCCTTTGGTATTAAGAAAATACAGGAAAAAAAGTGCTTTGAGCCCAGCGCTATTTCTGCTGCAGACATCTGAACATAAAAGCTACCTCATGACTAGCTGCGACATTTGACACAAACATTACATTATCTCATCTGGAATTGTGTGTATGTATTTTTTAATTTTTAAATTCAAAATGACCAGAACAAACACATTTTAAAATCCAAACAAATGCCACCTAAATAAGAGGAAACAGGTAAGCATACCTGGAAAAATAAAAAACTATTAATAATGTAAAATACACAAAAAAAGTGCTCCTTTTTAGTTCTGCCAATATTTTTTTGCTAGTCTTTATGTAGTGTATTTTCTTGCCAGAAAATGTACAATGAAGTATACCCTCAGAAAGGTCTAGATTAAAAAATTGTAAACAAAAACATTATTTAAGACAGTAACTCCTGGAGGTACAACTTTTTTGTGATTATGGTATTGTTTCAACTTGTCCAATGAAGACTTCTAATGAAAGTGTTGTGTGGTGGGTTGGTTTTTTTTTTTTTTTTTTTTGTAACCCAAATCCAAAAATTTAAAGTTTCTGTGGAGATCAGTGAAAAAGGCCTGGGATTTTTAACACAATTTGTATGTAAATTTCAGTTTTCTATAGCTGTAACTTTAGATTTATATATATATATATACCCCTCACACACACAAGTAAATGTAGTTTTGTCTTAATTCACTTGTTCAAATCCTTTACTCGTGTGAATAATCCTGTAAAGGTGTACTGGGCAGGGGCTGAAGTTTGTGTTTCTTCTGTTGTCAGATGAGATTGAGAAGTTTCACATTCAGATAAAAGAAAGAGGGCAGGATAATGTTCTGAAGCAATGTTGTGCTTTGGGGTGGAGAAGCAGGAAAGATGGGCCATTTCTCGGAGAAGGCTGTGAGGGCTCATGTTATTTATTTTAGGCTCTGTTTTCTTGCAAAATATGTTCATTTTTACCTTTAGGTAACTATCTCGATGTAAAATCCTAGTGGAGACATGGCATGGGCAGTTTTAGCTGATGTAGTGAGTTGAGAGCAATTCCAGGTGGAGAGGGGCATAGCTACCTCCATATAAAAACACCTTTTTTTAAGTCAAGACAAGCAATGGGTTTAACATGCAGCAAGGGAGGTTAGGCTGGACATCTAGAAAAAAACTTCCCAACTGTAAGGACAGTTAAACACTGGAATAAATTGCCTAGAGATGTTGTGGAATCTCCTGTCATAGGAGATTTTTAAAAGCAGTTAGACAAACACCTGTCAGGGATGGTCTAGATTCTAGATAATATTTAGTGAGTGCAGGGGACTGACTAGAAGACCTATTGAGGTCCCTTCTAGTCCTATGATTCTATGATAGACTTAATCTGAAATTCCTGAACACTGTGGGTCAATAAAATACAATATCAATCATGTTAAAACAAAACTATGGTTACTAGAACTTCAGTTAATATTGAAACTTAACCAACGCTAATGTTTAAAATCCATTGCTTTTCCTTTGATGTCAATGCAGAAAGAGCTTTTTAAAAAAACTTTCCTAATTTAATTTTTCCTGCCTCTTAGCAGGCATATGACAACCTTTGTAAAACTGTTTTGCCTTTTTAGGTTACTTTTGTTTTATTTAACTGTAGTATTAAAAAGGAAAATTTCTTTTCTAAGATTCAAGTAACCTGTTGAGCAGTGAAATTAAATGCATGTCTTGAGGAAGATCCACAAGACCTGTCTGAAGGAGCCACAATGTGGCTCCCTGGTCTCTCATTTTAAATGAACAGTAAATACAGTACTAGCATTGTTTTAACAACCAATAAGAAATGATACAAGGGAGCTGAAAGTGAGGCCAGGAGCAGGTGGGGAAGATCTGTGCAAATCTTATGGTTCTCGCCAACTCTTGTTTGGCATGTTATCTACAGTGTTGATATCTCTAATACAGACTTCCCTGACTGCTATTTAAGGTGCTCCTCAAGAGACCTTGGAGAAACAAGAAAACAAGTTGAAGAAAGATATCCTTTTAGTTGCAGTATTCAATTGTGAGACTATTTGTAGCATAAACTTCAAGGTGTGTGTGTGTGAGATTGACTAGGAGCTAACCTGAGACCACATTCTCATTTTCTAAAGAATAATCTGATCAGTGTTTTTTGTTTTTCTTGCCAGTGGGTCTGTATTCAAAATGTGACTCTAAAGAAAACGCGTAGAAAAATGAGCTTTTAATTTGTCACCTGCTGTTGAACCACCCTGTCCTACTTGAGATGCCAAATTGTAAATGAGATTTTTTTATCCCCGTGCACATCCATCCAAGAAATGCTCTGTGTTTCATAGCTGTTAGTGGCAGAACTGAGGACATTAGACCAGTTGTTTAAAAACTATTATTGTCTGATTGTTGTATACAAAGCAAAACAGAAAACCTAAGCAAACAAACAAAAGGCTGTTAGAGCAGCAGTTACCTCCAATAGATTTTAAGATTAAGCAGTTACCTCCAAAAAATAATATTTTCTAGGCTTTCTATTATGGGGAGGAGAGGAAAAGGATAGCAAAGAAATTTATTTATGTTACATTTAGAGATCTGTTTTAAAAGTCCACTTAAATTCATTGTTTAAAATTAAATATAGGTTCTAAATTTTTAATTTTGGGAGAGCATTAATTCACTTGACTGCATGCACATTAGGCTGCCTTTTTAATTCAGTATCTGCCTGAGCTGTTAGGGGTGTTGAATATTCCAGTTAATAAACGTGTTTTTCTCTACCAGCAAATGTTAAATTGGCTAATGAAAGTTTATCTCGAGGTATAATCTTGCTAGCATAATTCTTAACCTAGGGACAGATGGAAGGGGGTCAAAGGAATATTAGACCAATTTTGAAATACCTAGTCATGTTAAAACAGTGGTCCCCAAACTTTTTATGTCATGCCCCTCCCTTTGCCCATAATGTAAGCTGTCCACACACCTCTGTGAGCTGGAGCCAGGATTGGGGATGGAGCTGCAGCTGGGAGTGGAGTTGAGAGCCGGGGGCCAGAGCTGCCCCCGGGAGTGGAGCCAGAAGCCAGAGCTGTGATTGGGCCGGGCCTGGAAGCTGGGAATGGGAGGCATGGCCGGGAGTGGGTCTGGGACCAGGAGCTGGGCCATGGTCAGGGGCCGGGGCTGGGCTGGGCTGCGGTCTGGGCCGTAGTTGGAGGCCATGGTCAGGGGCTGGGACTGGGACTGGGAGCCAAGCTGGGACCTGAGCTGCGGGAAAGGCTGGAGCTGGAGCGGAGCTGGGGGTAGAGCTGGGCTGGGTGGCGCTCCCTCCCCGTTCCCTGTGGAGACTGGCCCTGGCCCCATGCACTCCCGAACATTCCTCCATGTCCCCCTAGGGGGATGCACCCCACAGTTTGGGGATCACTGTATTAAAATTATTTATGTGAATTGTAATTTCAGTTCATTGGCAATACATTTTATTTCAAACCATCTTAAATGGGAGAAAAATATTTCCTGAATTGTGTTTAATGTTTAGATTATTCCTATGTAAATAAGTTTTCCACTTCAACAAGGGGGGTCCTTACATTTGCTGGATGGGTACCATAGTTCCTGCAGTCTTAGCTACATTTGTCAACCAGTGCCTTGCCTTTGTAAGCTACTGGGGTATGGTGGCAAAGGCATGGCACAGTCATCCATTACTTAGTCCAAATTTACACTATAAACTTTTGCCAGCATAGCTGCACTCTGCAAGTCGCTGTACCTATATTGGCAAAGTGCTCCTAGTGTAGTCATGACTGTAGCCAGACCCATAAAGTAGGGCATGCCTTACTTGGTGTGAATCTCTGTTCTACGTTTTACCAGTACTGCCCATCTACATTTTTAAGGATTCTGCATGTCTGCAGAGGTAAGCTGCAATTTTGTGAGGTAGAATTGATGAAGCACGTTGTAAGGGAGACCCACATTGTGCTTTCTAATAGAGATCTGACTTGTGTTCATTGTTTTGGTTGTTTGCTTTAATCTAAAATTAATCTAGAGTGAAATTCTGTGGTTCCTTTTTGCATATGGAAGAATGATAATTTGCTGTTCAAAGTTATGATTTAACAATGCATTTACTGTTAGTCAATTCTGGTGTATAATTCAGGTTTTTTGGCTTCTGTTAGAGAGGCCCGTAGGGTTGTGTGTGCATGTGTGTCCCCATCCAGCTACTGACAACAGGTGCTGACAAAAAGTAGCTTATAAACTATTGGTATGCTTGTGTGTGTTATATCTGTCTAATCTGTTATGGGTTTTCTACAGTGTCTATCATATCTGAGCGCTAATATCACCTAGGAATCTTGGAAAAAATAAGCCCCAAGGTATCTTATTAAAAACTAATGTAATGTATATAACTCATGTATAAATATCCACATAACAAAATGTTTTTTTCCTCCTTTTCTTTTTTCATATTTTCCTTCTAGTATTTGTAGCCTATGGAATTTCATGTAAGTCTATCTGGCTGCTACTCCCGTGAATTTTCTCTGCTCTTGCTCGTTAGGTTTATGGGAAATCTGACCACAACCTGTGAAGGATGTTACAAAAAATTTTGATATCAGAACTTGTATTTAGATGGGATTAAAACTGTATAGAGTAAGCATTTGTCTAAATTAACATGGTATAGCTGCATGCACTCCTGTAAAACAGGAAGTGACCGGTAGACTGATGCAGCCATTGATTTGATTGTGGAACAAATCCAGCATGACAGGAAGAAGAAAACAGACCACACAGCTTGTTTCCTAATACACTATTTTAAATTACTGATTGATGTGTATTCAAGGTTACTTGCAATGGAAAGAACAAGTTAAAAAATATATACATTGTCTGAATATAGGGTGAGCTGAAGGGTGAAAACTCTGCCTTGGGAAGATATTTTAAAAAATAGGCACCAAACGTCTCTCCATTCAGTGTTTAGCTAGAGATGGAATACGAGAACTTATCATGGAGCCAGGTATTGTGGTTGAGAGGTGGAATTCTGTCTCAGAAGGAAGCAAAATAGGTGGAAAAGAACCACATGTGCTCACCTTACATATTGGTAACCCATTTAGAGAAGGTCTTGGGAATTGGTTTAATGGTAAAAGCATTGTGATTTTGTGTTTTGTTACTTGCTCTGGACCTAATCTCTGAATGTGCGGAGGAACTCCCTTTATTTCAATAGGAATTGAGGATACTGAATACCTTTTAATTGGTGATCAGCAGCACTTTACAACATCAGACCCTTTGTCTGGATTTTCCCCCTTATTTTTGATCTGTAGACAAAATACAGCATTTGATCTCTGATGAATGGTGTTTCCATGCGGCTGTATATGTTTGGAAACAAAACAGTTACTTGTTCTGTTAGTTTAGAACAGCAAAAACAGAAGATATGATGAAAGGATCTCCAAAACCAGCCAGTTCTCAGACACTGGCTATTACACTGATAAATTGCTTCGGTCATAGTAAAACTGTCAAAGCTCAGATGTGTTGAAGAGGAAACAAAATCTGATTTATTGTGTGTGTGTGTGTGTGTGTGTGTGTGTGTGTGTGTTTGGCATTTTATTTTTGGGTTTGTAGGAAAATGAATGTGAGGTGCATTGTAAAACTGCAAACTACCCCCACCACGGTGTATTGATTCTCATCAAGTCTCAGTCAACATGACTGATTTTGAACAGTTCTACACACCTGGATGGCTTGCTTCAGAGGTTTATTCCCTATATTTTTCCAGTGCCCAGGGAATACTTGTATTAGATAGTCTTCTGCTATGCCTACAGTGTTAGTGTAAGCACTTCAGTATACATTACCTCGCCATCTAGCGTGTGGATATTTATCTGGTTTGGAACTCATTGCAATGGCATACCTAGCAGTTGTAACTGTGTTGTTCCAGTAAACAAAGCATAAACAAAATAAGGAGGTTATTGAAGATAATACCGTCTTACTGTTTTATACAAATAAAAATGGCAAACTATCCTTTTTGTGGTCTTGTCTCATTGATTCTGTTTATTTGCTGTCTTGTGGCAGCACCATTTAGCTTCACCTCTATCACTTCTTCTCCCTGACGGTAAATTTATTTCCCTATGCTTTGTGAATTTGAAGAATGTCAGTGCTTTTATTTTGAAAGGATTGAGTTTTTCCTCCATCTTTATTACCACTTTTTGTAAGCTCAAATCTGAAATCTGTTTCTTTGCTGAAAATTGTTTAATTTTGACACTGAAACGTTTAAAAAAAAAACCAACAAAGTCCTTGAGTTATGAGATGGACTTGCACACATGTCAGAGGAATCTGGGTTCCGAACTTGTGTGTGTTTGTTTGCTTGTTGGGATGAGGGTGTATGAGTTGCCCAGGTGTTTTGCCATTCCTGGTCAGTGTTGACTCTGTGTTATCATTGAAATTCTCTTGGGAGAAGGTCTGTGCAACAGTAAAATAAAGGTTTTATGTGGGCTTTATATAGATCCTTGCTTAGGCTCTGTGCACAGAAGTGAGCCCCATTCATGTATCTTTAATTTAGCAATTTTAGTGTTTGTACTAGAGCGGTGTGAACATTCTGAAAATCTGAAATCACATGAAGCTATGAACTTTTTGGGATCAAGCATGAAACAAGCAGAGTTTCACTTAATTCTTTCTGAGCCCCTGCAACTCTGAAGTTGAAACTGAAAACAGAACGTTTTGGCACCCCTGGATGCACACAAGTTTTTAGTAAACAGTTTCCTGGTTTCATCTTACTTTTATAATGAAAGTTGTACTGGCCTTGGTTGGTTTCTGGATAGAGTGAACTCATGTCCCATATATGGAGTCTAGTGAAAGTAGGCACTTTTGTTTTGATCACTTTCATTGTATTGGATTGAAACAAATGCTGAAACTTAAACTGCAGAGGGTGCAAAACCATTTGAACTGAAACTGTAGAGTTTATGGAAATGAATGTGAACTGAAATGGACAAGCCTTGTGAAGCTAACGTCTGTGACTCGTTCTGAACTTCTATCTAACCATACAATGGTAAGATCAGCATTAGGACTGGGATTGTCAGAAGTGCTGAAATGACTTAAGTGCACAAGTCCCATTGAAAGTCAGTGCCTTGATCCTGTTGCTGTTGAAGTCAACATCAAACTTCCATTGATTCAGTCTCTATATGAGAAATTACCACTCAACAGTTGAAACAGGGTCCAACTACTTATTCAGAATGCAGAGGTACTAGAAATGGCTTGCTTATCATAGTCACAAGTTGTTTCAGTGTGAATTGCACAGATAGGCAACATTGGTGGCTATATGTATGTTATCGAAACCATCACACATAGCTTGAAGCAGTTATGTAAAGGCTGAATTCAAATTTAAGTTCTTACACTCCTCCTTCCTGTCTCCATTGCTCCTAATTTTCTTAACCTATATGGGTTAGATAAGATGTTTCACTCATGCTACGATGTGGGACATTAGAGCTCCAATTCCAGGGCTGCTGTGGTGATTGAAGTGGAAGACATGTAGGGTATGTCTACACTCCAATGGAACATCTGCATCTGGCCCATGTTAGCTGACTTGAGCTAGTGGGGCTCAGGCTGTAGGGCTAAAAAATTGCAGTGTAGACATTCAGACTTGGGCAGGAGTCCAGGCTCTAGCCCAAGTCTGAACGTCTACACTGCAATTTTGTAGCCTTGCAGCCAGAGCCCCACAAGCCTGAGTTAGCTGACACATGCCAGCTGTGGGTGTTTTATTGCAGTGTAGACATACCCACAGAGACTGTGCATGTAGTTTCTGGGTTAGGAGATCACAATCTTTCTCTTGCTTGTAATCTCAGTGGTCCAGGCAAGGTGACATTGGAAGTAGTGTAAACCAGAGAAGAGTCTCAAAATACTTGGGGAGCAGAGATGTTATCAAGAGTTCAAAGGTAAACTGGTATTACTTGGAACTCCTGTAATCCATCTTTACATTTTGTATGCAAGTTACAGACAGCAAGATAGAAACCTTGTGCTGAAGTACAGCTGAAATACAGATAGAAACCTTGTGTTGAAGCAAGCAAGTTTTAATGGAGAACAATTTTTTTTTGTCTGACTTAGCACACCCAAAGCAACATGAATAATAAGTCTGGCTGACAAATGTCAAGAAAAGAGATTTAAAACTGTTGCTATATTTTTAACTTTCACTCTTGTCTGTGTATTGTAGGTTGTGCATAACAGAGCATGATCTCACCCAACCAACTGGCTATTTGTTTGACCCTTGGCATTCAAATTTAAGTTTTTAGTGTGTTTAACATAAGGTTGTGCTGTACACTCATAGCCTGGAAGGCAAATTGTGATGCTGAATCATTGTTCACACAGAAATTGGTGAAACAATTTTCTGTAGTATCAAATTTTCCTATAGTCCGTATCACAGTTCTATCAGTGCAATTTTGTACAATCTTAATTTCTCCTGTAAGGGAATTTTGACTATGGTTGACTCAAATGTCACTTCCTCTTCTAAGCAAGTTTACAAGGCTTTCTTACATTTTAGCAATTGCAAAGTAGTTATGGTTTTTGTTAAGGATTAGGGCCTCTTTTGTTGAAAATAACAACAGCTCCTTTGGCCATAACACAGCTGTTGGCTGTCATGACCTTTTATTATTACAGTAATATGTTTGAGTTGTTCAGTCTTTTATTTAGAGTATCTTTGAGGTGGCAAATTTTTCATGCTGTGAAAGGGCAATGTTTTGTTTGTTTTTCAGCTGTAGAAAATGAAAGAATTGGATATTTGCCAATACAAGTACCTGGCTGGTGTACATCATCCCTTTGCTTTTTTGATTTCCTTGTAATTATGGGTACTGATTGCTTTTGGTAGAAGCTTCGGGTCTCGTATTAACACAGATAATGTCTCGAATAGGAAAACAGGTTTTATTGTAGCTTATTGTTTACTGTGTTTGTATCTTTATTTGGTTTATATGCAGGGGTGAAAAAGAATTTAAAAACTGTTCAATACGCTTGATCTCTTGAGATGCTAAGCGGTGGATCCACAGCTTCTTCCATGTATGTGCTTTAAATAAGTGTGTTTTTTTTTTTTTTTTTAAGAATTATGAATTTGAAGGGACATATTTTTAATGCATCGCGGTGTGAATTTAGTTTTAGCTGCATTAACATCAATATATCTACAAATTCTGATGCCAAATTATCTCACTCTCTGAATTGATTCTACACTCACCATTGTTGTTAACTACTAACATGGGACTAGACGGAGCAGATACAACTTGCCCTTTGTAAGGTGTGAGTGTAGCTGCACTGCCTCGGGAGCAGCACAGGGAGTAGATCTTGCTTTAGAGGTTCAGCTGCTTCCCTGCCTACTCTTTGCTGTTGGCCTTCACCAGTAGCAGATTACTACTCCAATGCTGGCTCAACTGTACTGGCTGGTGTACTGTGGGGATGGAGCCAAGGATTTGCTTGGGAAGGGTTGTGCATAGCTTTCTTACTCCTACATGCCTGGATACCCAGTATCCAAGACCTGGGGAGGCTGTGAAAGGGCTTAAGGAGGAGTAAGAACCTTACCCCTAATGTAACTACCCAACAGCGTTGGTGGGGTTCTGATCTGGCCCATGTAGCAGATGTATTTTAAGAAAACTTACATTTTTTCTCTCTCTCTGCTTTGCAACATGTGGTGTGTGTGTATATGGGCTGTTCTGTTGCCACTCCCTTATGCAGAATCCTGAGCTGAGCTGACAGAGGCTGAGCTGACAGAAAGTTCGGCAGAATCTTCGGTATCAGAACTGCTTAGGTGATACCAAATATGTTCAGATAATCTCAATCTGGCACAACAGGGAGTCACACTGGCAGTTTATTGGAAAGGGATGTTTGGATATAGTGGGTTTTTCTATAGTTATGAAAACTGTACAGCCATTAGAAACCCCCAAGCTGAAGTCACTGAGACTATTCTCACATATTTGCTGTTAAGTGCATGCTTAAAGCTAGATGTGCACGATGGGCTCCTGGTCCATGCTGGGCCTCCTAGGTGCTACTGCAGTTCAAATAACAATAAAAAATAATGGAAACCCTAGCATGAAATAATGAGGTAATATGGCCTGGGGTTCGAACAGGACTGGGAGTCAGGATTTCTGAGTTTTTGTTCATGGTTTTGCCACTGATTCTCTGTGAATATGGATATGTGACTTAATTTCTCTCTTGCTCAGTCTATCCATGTGCAAAATGGGAATAGCATTTCTGACTTCTTAGAGGGATCTGTGTTTGTAAATGACTTTGAGATCCTGGGATGAATAAATGTGAAGTGATGCAACTGTGAAGTATTACTTACATGATTTCCCAACCCTTCTCTGCCAAAAAAAAAAAAAAAGTCAGGCTGCCCCACTAAGAATTTGAAGATTAAGAAGCACTTGCTTTCACTAGTTGTAGAATAGGGACGTTTGCCTGTCCTTAAGAAATCTTTTCATTTGAACAGCACTGTCTTGCTGATTAAGGAATGTCTCTTTGTAAGATTGAAATAAGGAAAACTTCTATTATGTGCCTAATTTACTTAGTTAAACATTTCCTTTGCTTACCTACTTTGTTGGTCTTACATTTGAATGAGTCAGAGTTTCTTTTCATAAAAATTGGCAATTGTCTATAATGGCCCACATGTATTATCCTGAGGACTTCATCTGCATATTTATTGTTCTTAAAAAACAATTTCTATTTATGAAGGCCTATAAATTACTTCTTTTGAACCAGAGTTTGGAACTATGTAGGTTGTGGAGAAACATTGTACTTTGATGGGAAAGAGTCTACCTCATTTCTTTTAATTCTTCCATTTTCACTGGTATCAATATGTGGGGAAATTTAATTTTTGAAAACAGTTGTAACCACTTTGTAGAAAAATATAATGCAGTATATAAACTCATTTTAGACATTACTTATTCTAGTGTGTCCCATTAGTTGATGTTTGCACAGCGTTTTGGAAATGTAAAGCGCTA
Source organism: Trachemys scripta elegans (assembly GCF_013100865.1). Taxonomy (NCBI): domain Eukaryota; kingdom Metazoa; phylum Chordata; order Testudines; family Emydidae; genus Trachemys; species Trachemys scripta. The sequence goes on along the minus strand of NC_048310.1, from coordinate 27,993,695 downwards.
TATAAGTGCTTATTATTACTGTATTATTATTATTATTATTCTCCCATTTGAAAAAAGACTCTCTGGGGAGTTTGAGTCTTGCTTTGCATTTAGTCTGTAGTTCAGCTCCCACAAGAAATATACAAGTTTGTTTTGATTTTTACATTTTCCTCCCCCCCATTTGCAACAATAACTACTGTGTATTTAAAATTACATAGTTCTTATTTATTTCGTTTACACTTGGTAACTACACCAATGAGAGTGTTATTTGAAAGCATATGAAAAAAGCTCACAATAGCTTTTTATTCCATTTTGTAGAATGAACTCAGTCATGATCTCTGAACCACTCTCATCAAGGAGTGCTGAAGAGACAGTGGCCCAGATCCTCAGAGGTGTTTAGGCACTTAATTCCCTTTGAAATCAGTAGGAGTTAGGGACCTAAAAACATTTTAAGGATCTGGGCCAGTGTGTTCAATCCCCAGTACTACAAATGAATAAAAATCAGTGCACAGAATCTTATCTAGTCCTTTTTGGTTGGAGGGATGATGATTTTCACAAGTAGGGAATATCCTCCTGGTGCCAATACAGGCCTGAAATGATCCCCTTCTTATGGGGAAGAATGAACTGAATTCACAATTTTTCTGTTGCATTAGCACTGTCGTTTCCTTGTTCTGGTTTTTCTTGTCTATTTTATATGCTCTCCTTATCCCATCCCACATTGCTACAGGAAATTTGAAAGCTACAGTTTTTATTCTAGTCCTTTTAAAAAACAAAACAAAACCCACAAACCTTTGTTAAAAGGTGGTTCAATGTGCACAGCTAACCACTCAGAAGTCAAAAACTGCCCCATTAAGATTTAAATGGTAAATCCCTCCTGGGTTCTCATGGGTTGTATGCATTACATTATGGTGTTTGGGCCATATTCAGAATTGATGTAACCTTAGCCCTGGTCTACACTACGAGTTTAGGTCGAATTTAGCAGCGTTAGATCGATTTAACCCTGCACTCGTCCACACGACAAAGCCATTTTTGTCGACTTAAAGGGCTCTTAAAATTGATTTCTGTACTCCTCCCCGACGAGGGGATTAGTGCTGAAATCGACCCTGTTGGGTCGAATTTTGGGTAGTGCGGTTTGGCAATTCGACGGTATTGGCCTCTGGGAGCTATCCCAGAGTGCTCCATTGTGACTGCTCTGAACAGCACTCTCAACACAGATGCACTGGTCAGGTAGACAGGAAAAGCCCCGTGAACTTTTTGAATTTCATTTCCTGTTTGGCCAGCATGGCGCGCTCATCAGCACAGGTGACCATGCAGAGCTCATCAGCACAGGTGACCATGGAGTCTCAGAATCCCAAAAGAGCTCCAGCATGGACCGAACGGGAGGTATTGCATCTGATCGCTGTATGGGGAGACTAATCCATGCTATCTGAACTCCATCCCAAAAGACGAAATGCCCGAATATTTGAAAAAAGAGCATGAAGTTACAGAGGTTATAACAGGGACCCGCAGCAGAGCCTACCAAAGAACCAGAGAGGCAAACGGCTGCTCTGGGTCAGAGCCCCAAACATGCCGCTTCTATGATGATGCCGTTCTAGGGGGTGCCCTTACAACTACCCCACCTCTGTGCTTCCCGCCTCCCTCACCCCTCCGGGCTGCAGTTATCCCCCCATTTCTGTGACGAATTAATAAAGAATGCATGAATTTGAAACAACAATGACTTTATTGCCTCTGCAAGTGGAGATCAAAGGCGGGAGGGGAGGGCTGTTGGCTTACTGGGAAGTAGAGTGAACCAAGGGGGTGGGTTTTCATCAAGGAGAAACAAACAGAACTTTCACACCATAGCCTGGCCAGTCATGAAACTGGTTTTCAAAGCTTCTCTGATACACAGCGCGCCCTGCTGTGCTCTTCTAACCGCCCTGGTGTCTGGCTGCACGAAATCAGTGACCAGGCGATTTGCCTCAACCTCCCATCCCGCCATAAACGTCTCCCCCTTACTCTCACAGATATTGTGGCGCACACAGCAAGCAGTAATAACGATGGGAATATTGGGTTCACTGCGGTCTAACCGAGTCAGTAAACTGCGCCAGCGAGCTTTTAAATGTCCAAAGGCACATTCTACCACCATTCTGCACTTGCTTAGCGTATAGTTGAACTGCTCCTTACTACTGTCCAGGCTTCATAAGCCATAGGAGTAAGGGATAGGCTGGGGTAGGTGCGACCGCGTGGTGCTGCTGACTGGGAGAGCAGCCTGAGGCAGAAGCCTCCAGCTGGCATGATATTCCAGGCAGGACTGAATCTCCATTAGACAAAACTTAAAGAAGAGAATGACCTGGAGTCATTCCCATTTTTATCCAGGCACCCCCGACCGACCTCACCGAGGCCGGCCAGGATCACCCATGTCTGCCCAGGCACCCCCGACCAATCTAACCGAGGTCGGTCAGGAGCATCCACGAACGACGATGACAGCTAGCAGTCGTATTGCACCGTCTGCCATAGGCAAGGCAAGGGGATGCTGCTGTGTAGCACTGCAGTACCGCGTCTGCCAGCAGCACCCAGGGGACATATGGTGACAGTGAGCTGAGTGGGCTCCATGCTTGCCATGGTATGCCGTCTGCACGGGTAACCCAGGAAAAAAGGCGAGAAACGATTTTTTGCCATTGAAGGACGGAGGGAGGGGGGCCTGACGACATGTACCCAGAACCACCCGCGACAATGTTTTTGCCCCATCAGGCATTGGGAGCTCAACCCAGAATTCCAATGGGCGGCGGAGACTGCGGGAACTGTGGGATAGCTACCACAGTGCAACGCTCCGAAAGTCGACTCTAGCCTCGGTACCGTGGACGCACACCGCCGACTTAATGCGCTTAGTGGGGACACACACAATCGACTGTATCAAATCGATTTCTAAAAAATCGACTTCTATTAAATCGACCTAATTTCTTAGTGTAGACATACCCAGACACCCTTAAAATTAGACTCTTAGATTGGTGAGTCAATAACTTGTAAGACTGGGTAAGTTAAGATAGGGTACTAGTTACTTCTCTTGCTGTGCTCTTGTCTTTTGACCCCTCCGTTTTTTTGAGCTCACTATCTTAGACTCCCTTCAGTCAAGTGAGTCTGAATCAGAGGTGTTCTGTTTCTGACTGAGGTGTTTGTAAATACACACACAAGTGGTATGAATCTAGGGAAGGGAGTTTGTATAACACCCAGGTTGAAGGATCAGGAGAAGATGTAAGCTACACCAACATGGGCTGGTTTAGATTTGCTTCTCACTTTGGTCCTCAGTTATATGGCCATACACTATTCAGGTAATAGGAAAAAAACCCTGTATAATATTCTATGATTTGAGCTGCACCTGTGTAACATCATCTGGTTCCCTGTGGTACCCTTTGAGCACTGGACTGAGTGAATTTATATAGAAGATGAGCAGAGAATGAGGCTGCGTTCCTATAGTTCTCCATGCAACCACATCTTCATTCTGGCTTTTGATAAAAGCACATTTAAAAACTGAAATACGTTGTGGACCAGGTCATCCCCTTCTCTGGGAAAACCTGTGGGAGAGGTCACAGTAGGAGGACCTCTCCATAAGGATCCCGCAGAGATTCTCTTACATCATCCTGACAAGCCGGATCCTCCTCACACCTGCAGAAAGGGCTGCCAGGCTGCCCAAAACCTGATGAATGTGGCGGAGTCTACTGGAGCAATACAAATGGAGGCCTTGTAGCTTCATAATGGCTCTGGGCTTCAGTGCTTCTCTGGCTACTAGGTTGCCTTTGAACCTTGGAGTTAAGTAGGGGCAAAGAGGTGTTCTGTATCGCAAGGATAATACAGACCCGGAGTGTATTATATTTTTTTTGACTAATGTCCTTGGGGTCTGGAGAGGGAAAGTCACTGCTGGCCTGCCCATTCTTCATTCTTTCCTTTTGTATTGGCCCAAGGACACGTGGACAGACCTCTTGAGGTTTTGGGATAGAAGTGGTGATGGAATAGTACTTGTGGAGAAGCTCATATCCCTCTCCATGCAGAAACATAGAGGGTCTTCTCTGTGTCTAGATCTGGGGGTGGGGGAAAATCTGGCCTAATAATAGCCCAAATAACTTAATTTGCACGCTGTTTTTTCTTTTATTAAAATAAGTGTTTAGTTTTAATAGGAGCATAGAGCCCTGGGGGTCACTCAGGCATAGAGTATGCATGTAGTCTCAAGCTGTGATCACACAAATAGCTCTTTCTGTGTTTTTGCTTCATGGCAAGAAGGAATTTTTGAATTCTAAATATTTAGAATGCCAAGAATATTTCCAACTAGATCAAAACTCATTTTAAATGTATTGATATTTTGCAGTTCAACAGCTTAACTGTCTCTTTTTAATAACTTTATTTCCTGGGCATTGAGTAAATTCAATTCAAAATGTAAATATTGCTTCCAATGAGCTAAGTAAGCAATTATTTATAAAGACCCCCTCATCCCTGACAAGACAGGTGCTTAAGGTTGGGGATTGGGGGGAGGAGAGAGAGAGGGGGGGGAAAGAAATACTGGAATGGATAGGCTGAAACACATATAGAGGGGAATTGAGTTCCACAAGCCAGGATCATCTTAGTAGTGTCTTAGTCATCCATCGATAGTACATGAAAGCCTTTAATAAGTAGGCTAAATTATCCTTTTGCTTTGGAGCTGAAGTACAAGTAGACCAACTCTTTGAGAACCCTCATGAAATTACCAGTCTTCTGCAAGCTTGTAGGCATTTTGTATTTATTAACCATTGGGTGAATCGGCTATTGGATCTTACTGTGGTCGCTTTTCTTTGTGCCTGTAAAACTTCATCTCACCAACTGTCACCCAGTTTTGCTGTGTTCACACTCAAGTGACCCAACATCCTGTCAGCATGTGGGAGACACTGCTGCCCCTGAAATTGGAATGTGTAAATTCGCCCCTACCCAGGGTCCTGTTTACCTCATTCCTTCTTATTCTGAGTGGAAAACTGTAAGATTTTTGAAACTGGAAACTTAAAAATGTATGTTTGAAAATGAACTGACATTGAAAACAAGTGAACATTTTCATGTTTTCAATGTGAAAAAGAGAATTTCTGGGAAGTGAAATGGCCTGAAATTTATGAATAATTAAAGATGAATCTACAGTTTGAGATCTCCTGTTTGAAATGATCCCTGCTCTGAGAGGCCCAAGAGATTGCCCCTGCTCAAATTAAACTAATCTTTGTGATTGGAGAGCTCATGTGACTCAAGGAGGATTTTAAAAAATCACAACCCTTCAGGCCCTGTTCATTCTTTGTGAATTTGGAATAAGGGAATTTTCAGCACAGTACTTGTGGAGATGGACCCGTCAAGTTTGCCTTGTCCAATGGAAATATTGGTGGTACAAGTCAGATCTCAGTGGTGATCCACTATACAACTCTTTAGCATGTTGGATTTTTTCACAATAGATGGGGTGTTACCAAATGAATTTCATGAATTGATTCCTCTGGACATGAAATTTGTGTTCATGAAAATGTATCTGTTCCATCTTGACCACAGGTGTTTATCTGAAATAGAAGCTAAAAGGATTTTCCAAAGGAACTTTAAAACCAGAACCTTCTGCTGTTAACCTCACTGGTATCTTCAAACCTGCTAATTCATCTGGTTCACTCATCCTTTGTCCTCCCCATCAGATGCCGACTCCACCCATGTTAACGCTAAGCTTAAAAAAAATGAAATTGTTGCCCTCGTTCCTTAGCCCCAAGTCAGAGAGAGACACACATCACAAAAATACAAACCAGAAGAGGGATTTTTTTTTTCTGTGTGGTGTGTGAGGGAAGGTCTGGAAGAGGGAAAAATCTGACACCCCCCCCCATCTCAGCCAATTGCTCATTGCCCATACATTTCAAATAAACAAAAGTGAGGGAACCCTCAAAAAGTAAGACACTCACTAATCCTTCATTCCCCATCCCCCAAAAGACTGTACTCTCAGAACAGACTCCCAATATAAAAACTAACAAAACAAAAGCAAACCATAAATCCAGTCAGACATGAAGATGCTCCAAAAACACAACTGCTGTTATTGGAGGAAGGGAAGAGAGTAAACAGAACAGGAAATGTAATGCAGCTGCCCATTCCAGTGGCCACAAATGGTCAGCACCCTTACACTCTGTCCTGTGGTTGCTGCCTCTGGGTGTGGGTCTGTCTCTTAGGGACTGGCCCCTGCAGAGCTTGCAATAACAAACAGCCTGGGGAATCAGGCAGATGGTCTTTCTCCAAACAGTGGGGTCTGTCTCTTAGGGGAGTGATCCCTGCTGAGCCTGCAACAACAACAGCCCAGGGAATCGGGCAGATGGTCTATTGGCGACTGCTATAATAATTGCATCAGCTGGTTACTTTTGCAGCCAGTGGAGCCTTCTATTTGTAGTCCCACTGAAGTGATCCTGAGATTTCTCTGCCTGTTTTAGTGTGTGTGTGTGTGTGTGTGTGTGTGTGTGTGTGTTGTGCGTTATTTTTATTTTATTTTATTTTCCCCAGCCACCAGCTTAAGGTATATGGTAATCTGGTGCAAGAGCCCATGCATCCAGAACAACCCTGCTTACACAGACACCTGAATGAGTGGTAGGGTAATCACAGAATATAACTGTCATCACTTCTTTACCATGCCTCAGAGGTTGTTTAATTTAGGACTCTAATGGCACTACCTGTTGAAATGAGGAGATCCTGATTGGCATAATCCTTTCCTGCCTCAGCTGTACATTGCAGCCTCTCATTCCCTGCAGGAATCTCCTGCTAGGATCCACTTAAATTACTAAAACATACCTGAGCCACTGCTTCCACAATGGCACTGATGTTCCACGCACACAAGTCCAAAGATCTAAAATAATGTATTATATATTTTCAGATTGTTTCTGTCACTCTCTTCCTCCCCAAATGGAACCACAGAGTTATTGATGGGGAAAGCTGATGAAATGTCCACCTGGCAGTTGTTTTTGCTGTTTCTGTAATCTTTACTTCCCTGGCACCTTTCAGCTTTATTATGCTCTGCCTTTGAGGGCCTTGTTAAATAGAGACAAAATATCTTTATATTCCTTGTTGACATGTTTTCTATTTACAGTGGCTGCTGTCAAGTGTATTCTCCATGGACTAGCTAAGTAGGAGGGGGTCAGAGGTTTGGTCACACTGATTGTCCCCATCTCATACTGTTCTGCCTGCCCGTTGCCTCCCACCTTTCCCCACTACATATCCTTCCCCTTCCCTCATCCCATTATTTCACCCACGCTGCACTTTACCTTCTCCCATCCTCTTTGCTCAAATGACTCCAACACTTTACTTCTGCCAATCTTAACCTTGTATGCAGTATGCCATGTCAGTCCCAAGGATGTTAGAGACACCAGGCGGGTGACGTAATATCTTTTATTGGACCAACTTCTGTTGGCGAGAGAGAAACTTTCGAGCTACATAAAGCTCTTCTGTGTAGCTGGAAAGCTTCTCTCACCAAGAGAAGTTGGTCCAATAAAAGATATAATCCTAACCTTGTTGATCCACTTGAGTTAGAAGAGCTGTTTATTGACCAATTAGAAACAAAAAACAAACAAAAACCTGCAGTGCTTTGATAACTTTCCCCTTCCTTGGACATCCAAGGCAGTTTTTAGCTCTCTAGTTTTAGGTCTTAAGTTCCATTATAAGATCCATGGTGCAGTATTTGTGTCTTCCTTTGCTTTTTGTACAGAGCTGAGTATATTATTGACACTTTACAAATTCATAGTAATGGTCCATGGAGACAATTGCTGATTTCTTTACTTCCTAAGGAACACTTCTTAATTCAGTATCACAAATTAATCTCCGTAGAAGAGGGGAAATTGCTCTTTCTTGAAGTTTCGTGGTTTTTTGCTGATTTCTAACACACTCCTTCTCCCTGCACGCGCTGTACCAGGACCTCTCTCCTCTTGACTGCTGGCATATGATCCACTACTTTCTATGGTTTACAGATTGCAATGATACTGGCTGGGCAGACATAGCTCTTGTTACTCCTGGCTTCTCTCTATTGTTTCCCCTTCACTGTTAGTTTCCTGCTGTCATCCTTCAGCCTGCCTGGGCTAAGCACATAGTCTTTGATCCAGCTACTATTTTCCTCTACCATTGCTGCAATTTTTAACCTTTCCAATACAGCCCATAGGAAAGCACCAGAACTCTGCTATAATGGATTGAATGGTATGAAGAAGTTAGTTTTTCAAATCTGTCCGATTATTACACAAAATTAAGATGTGCTACCCTCCTATTTTATGAGAGTTTCTGTGGTATTTAAACTGAATGTCGAAACTTGATCTTTCAAGATTTTTTTCATTAAGCGAAACCCTTCTTCAAAATTACCTTTAAAGCATGTCAGCTCATCCCTTACCAGCAGTATTGCTGTGTTTGTAGCTGAATTCTAAGCAGGTAGTTTCAGAGATTTATTCCATAACTATTGATGGGATTTCCTGCAGACATGCACTCTGCAGAGGCTTCGATATTCCATTCGGCTGGCTTCAGTCTGATATTTTGCTTATGGTGTTGCGTCCTGTTCCATCGTGTGTGAGGGATGAACCATATTTCTACAATTGTGTCAAGCTTTCTATTAGGACAAGTTAAAGTTCACCTTCTAGTAACAAGGTTTGCATCAAATTCTTGCTCCATACAGTTTTATGGTTTCACTCACTATAGTATTGTACTGGAATTAGTCAGCTAAATGATGATACTAATGTGTAAAATGTTAGGTTGTTGGATTTTGTGAATGTTTTTCTATCCGCTATAAGCTCCAGATATGTAGCCATTTATGTTTAATAGAAACTTTGCAAATATCCTGCTGTTTCCTTTAGGATTTTACTTATGTAGTTGTATTTTTTCTATAGAAATTGTAGGTGTAGTAATTGTATGTATTTTTGAAAGCTCTAACTATGCTTCATTTAAACTTCTGCAAAACATGTCTATGTAAGTCCAATTAACTGCCTGGAGAAGAAAATGATCAAAAAGTGAAATGGGAAATGCACATTTACCAGGATGTTGCCTGCAAGCCAAGTAAAATGTTGTTAGCCCCAAAAATGGGTTATTCAAGCAAAGTTCAACCAAGACAAATAGCAGAAAGTCAAAGATAAGCTAAGCAATAAGGGATGTGACCCTCTTAAGTCAAGTTGTCATAGCTGTACAGGTTGTGGATGGCCCAACTGATTTAGGATCCATCTATAAAATTGTCCTTGAAACCTTATGAAAAATGTATGCTATCTAAGGTTTTCAAATGTTTATTATAAAGTTTAGTTTCTGGCCTTTATAAGTCTGTTGTGCTTTTTTTTTTCTGGGTGCTTTTGGTTATACGAACTTGGTTAATGATATTTCTAAATAAATATGAATTAAAATAAAGTCAGGAAGGGGAAGTTTATTAAACTCTAAAAAAAAAAATGTCTACAACTAAATGCCTCAGGTATCTGTATTTTTGTACAAAGAGGATGATGGGTATCGGTAAAAGAAGTCTTTTTCTGCTCATACTTGTCTGGTTCCATTGCACAGTTATGAATAACTCAATTTTTTATTATTTTATTGTTTGTATATCTGGTCTAATAAAACATGAATAAACTAGTACATCTTGAGTAAAACCTTTTTTAGCAATATGTTTTTGGATGTTAGAATGGTAAGCATGCAGCATGATATGAATTCAAAGTATTTATACAATGTTTATTTATAAATATTGTCTCATTATTTATAAGATATTTATGTTGACAATGCTGTCTTCAGCAACAAAACCTAAAGCTTTTTAAGAATGCTGCATTTCTGTTGCTTTGCTTATTGGAAACCTGAGTATATTTAAAAAAAAAAATCTTTTAGGCACATTAATATAGTAGATTGGTGTTGCAGGGCTGTCTTTTCTGAGCAGGCTGCAGTTATTCAGAGGTACCTTACTCAAATGGGTGAGGATGTCATGGCAGGGATACAGGAAGTCAGTGAGGAAATGATGCAAATGTTTTACCAAAGTATTCTTTAGGTATTGTGTTTTTAAGGGCTAATCCTGCTTCCATTGAAATCAAAGGCAAAACCAGCATTTACTTCAGTGGGAGCAGGATTGGGCCCATTGTTCATAACAATTTCCACGACTGTGGATCAAAATCGGTACTTTGTTTCTATATTGACAAAGTATTTTTTTTCTTAAAGTAGTTTGAAACCAAAGGAAATGGTCACATCCTGAGTGACATCCTGTGTGCCATAGCAACAGTCTTGCTGTTAAATGATCAGAATCTCAGCCAAGGGAATAGAATCCAATCCACATACAAATGTATTTACCCAGTGAAAATCATGTAGTAATACAGAAGTGATTTTTCTGATGATAAAATGCAAATCTAAGCACTATAACCAGGAGAACAATAAGGTTAATTAAATTTATTGTCTGGAGAAAGCACAAAGGACATCTACTTAACAATGATTTGATTTTAGTAATTTTAGATTAGTATATAAGATTTATTTTAAGAAATGCTTGAAATTATTTGAATTTCCCACTTCTATTAATTCATCATTTTTTTTTTTTTTTTTTTTTTTTTTGGGCTAAAATTCTGAATTTGCTTTGCGATGGAGTCTGATTGTTGACAGGCTTTCTTTTTTACAATCTGGTTTATAATTTTTAGACAAGATTGAAGTTTGGCCAAGATTTTTCAGAAGAGGCTAATGATTTTGGGTGCCTCAGTTTTTTGGGTGGCCAACTGGAGTCCCATTAAAGGCCCTGATTTTTAGAAAGTGCTGTGCATGGCCCTCTGAAAAATTAGGCCCTTGTTTTCAGTTCAGCACTCCAAAAATAAGGCATCCAAAATCACTAGTCACTTTTGGAAATCTTGCCCTGTGTAAGAGATGGTATATAGGTGCGCTGCCCGGGGACCTGCTCAGGGAACAAATTGTGACTCTTGGGTCAGAGCTCCTTCTCTCTTGCTACAATGGAACAGTAAACTGCAGCAGCCCCTTACTACACACAGATTACCCCCTCTTCTGTGCTAGCTAGCACATTGGAGGAAGTGGTGCCAAGGATCTACCCACTTCTCTCTGCCCAGTTCCTGTTTACCTGTGTAGGGGGCAGAGGAACAGAAGATGCCCTAAGGAACCTGCTTCCTCCCTCCAATTTCTACCCTCCTGCCCACAGAGAAGTAAAGAGACATTTTTAAGACCCCATACAGTTATGTAGGGTGAGTCACAATTTTGCCTTTTGGCATGATAAAGATGTTTCACCACAGATGGACAAACTTTTATGTTTTTAAAGTTACCAAAACTTCACAAAGTGGTCACATCCTATTCTGGTAACTCTCTTCCCATTGTTGCCTATGAGCTACTAAATTATAGGGTTAGTGGCTACTAACCTGGGGCAATTGGGTGGGACGTATGTACTTTACTGCAGATCAGCAGCATAAAACATGACAATGCTGTGCTTTTAGAATGATGTGGTTTTTATGTTTTTGTATTGCAAGTTGGAAATGAATATAGTGGATCTGAAAAAAACAATGTGCCTACGCACGTGTCCTTGTATTACAATGTAGTGAGGCTGCCTGACAGTCACTGTGAGGAGACAAGTGTAGTCATGTGGGATGCTGGCAAAATTTTATGCATGTCTTATAACAACATAGCCCTTTAAGAAGATTGAAAGTTTTCTCTAAAGCCATTGAGACGAATTCAGCTTTGACTTTCCTTCTGTTGCTTCAAAGGGGCTGTAAGGGATGTAAATTGGGGCAGAATTTAGTCCCATTGGCCGAAATATCTGTCTGGCATAGGAGAAGGGAATTGACCATCAGGGAGCTGGTTATGGCTCCCTAATTCTACGCTCTGTCCAGCTTGAGTCCAGCTGTGGGAGGTGTTAAAATTGTGTAGGGGTGTTTTTAATGTAATCAGCTGGCCTTGGCCCCAAGGGGACCTATGTCAGCCCCATCAGCTAGCTGAGAATTGGTGGACACTGTAGCCGTGCTCCGTCTCCCAGGTGGGGAGGACAAGGGTCAAGATAGGAGTCAGCTACATATCAACTTTATGCTAGAACTCCCCCGCACCAATGGACTTCTTAGGTGGCCAGATACAGCCAATAATTGGCCTCTTTGTGTGCCCGAGCAGATCAAAGGGCCCAGATCAGTAGAGAGAGTCCGGCCGTACAGTCTTATTCTTATTATTTGTGTTTTGGAGGTGCGGGGGGGACGTGTATGTAAATTTGTGGTAGGATAAAAATGTATGTAATGATAGATTGCCCGGACACAGCTGAGAACGTGAAACTGAAGGCCTGGCTTCCTGGGATTGATTTAAACAATTTGGGGTAGATTGAGTAAGTTTTACTCAACTTGCGATATTTTACTAACTTATTAGTTTGTCTCTGCATTCCAGTAATTTTGTGTGCTGACTTTTGCCATTGGATTTATATATGAATATGAATATGCTGCGTCTACCTGTTCAGCATCACTGGGTGAATCCTGTGTTTAAAAAAAAAAAAAAAAAAAAAAGGGGGGGGGGACATTATGTGAAGTTAATTTAACTCTGCCCAGAACAGTGGGGGTGATTTACTCCTGTCTTCATTAAGCTTGACTACAAAATAATAAAGATGAATAAGACATCCTTTTTTGAGTTGATTTACAAGCTTTTAAAATGCAATGTATTAAAAAAGATGTATGTGTAATGCCTCTGGAATGCTGGAAGTACTGTTTTATTTTTTTCTATTGTAGGTTGCCTGTTAAAGCTGTAGTGTACTTTTAAGCCAGAGAGCACAAAGACAGTCAGGGTTGCTACACATACAACATGACTGACACAAACCCACAAAACCAATAAAATGAAAAGCTAAGCCACTGAACAGATCACACCTTCTACTCCTGAGCCCAGAGGCATATACCTTATCATTAAAAAAAAATTCAGTCCACCACATACCATGCACTGCACCCTTACCTCTGCCGCATCTTCCTTCCTTCCCTCTCCTCCCCCCACCTTTACCATATTGTTTGCCCAATGAGAGTCGAGGTTTGGTTTAATATAGTAAAGTGTAGGCAGAAGGAAGGGCAATTAAAGGGGGGCAGATTTGAGGTTGCAATGCATGTATTTTGTGGGCTTCTGTCACATGTATGCGCCCTCCTACCCTTCTTGCTAAACAATGAAAATATTTGTGTGCAAATTTTGTAGGGTTGTTTTAGTGCTTAATTGAATTCAAGGGTTGGATGAGGATGGGGGTTTCAATCTGGGAGAGGGCAAAAGTGAAGCTGCTGATGGAGAATATTTTTGCTCTTGAATCCTTCTCTGTTGTTGAATAAAATCTGATCGAGAAGTGGAGCTACTACCAGCGATGTCCTATGTGTGCCTAACCCAAATTAGCCAATCAGCCCTGAGAGTGCAGGGCACAACATTTCAGTTGTAACATAAAGGCTACAAATGATGCTACATCCAGCATTTAAAAAAAAAAAAAAAAAAAATCCCCAAAGCTTCCCTATTTCATTCAGGATCTCCCGTTTTGTGTAGGTAGATATCTTTTTTTTTAAAAGATGTCAGTCAACAAAGAAAAGATTTCCAAGGAATAAAATCAGTCAAAGCCTAAACTCAAAGACTTTCTGTTAAAAATGTATGAAGAGAAGCCAAACAAAAACGGTTGAGAAAATTCAGAGCATGAAAATTAACCTTGTGAGAAATTTCACACAGTTTGGACACGAGTTTTACAGTTAAACAGGAATTTATGCCCCATTTTAGAGCACAGCCTTAACAGGATTTGCTACTAGGCACCTCCATAATTATATATTTGTGTGTGTCTGTAAGACGGGAGATCATTAACTTAATATATATTAAAAATACTACCATACTTCATGTATGTGTGTGTTTTATGTTTGTTAATGTATTGGACAAATCTAGAAACAAAGACCAAACCTCAGGAAAACTTGGACATATCTTTTTGAATAATATGCAGACAGTGAGAATTTTGGGTGCATGAGGAATGGAGGGACCGCTCACCACCTTACTAAAGCTCACTTACTTTACTCTACTGTTCTATGATGCCAGTCTCCTCATCAGCTTCTACTTGTTTAAAGTAGTCTCTTGGACACTTACCAACCATCGATTGCTCTGGTGGTCTTAAACTCTAATTGGGCCGTATGTATGTTAAATACTGTAAGTATTTCTGCTTGTTTCTTTACATTTAACTGCTCCACGCCCATCCAATCAATTCCATTTCTTTTTATTTCTAGTCTTTCATTTTCATATTGTTGTAGATACAGTACTATGGATAAATGTAGAAGTTTTGCATGGGCAATGTATTCATTATGTCACCAGAATTGCCCATCTGAGTTCTCATAGACTCTAAGGTCAGAAGGGACCATTGTGATCGTCTAGTCTGACCTCCCGCATGATGCGGGCCACAAAAGCTGACCCACCCCCTCCTGGAAGAATTCTCTCCCTTGACTCAGCTGTTGAAGTCCCCAAATCATGATTTAAAGACTTCAAATCGCTGAGAATCTTCCAGCAAGCGACCCCTGCCCCATGCTGCGGAGGAAGGCGAAAAACCTCCAGGGCCTCTGCCAATCTACCCTGGAGGAAAATTCCTTCCCGACCCCAAATATGGCGATCAGCTGAACCCCGAGCATGCGGGCAAGATTCTCTAGCCAGACCCTCTGGAAAAAGTTCTCTGTAGTAACTTTTAATATCCCATCATTGACCATTGTTGCTAATTACCAGCGATGGCACGTTATTGACCTAATGACTAAAATCACTTTATCCCATCAAACCATCCCCTCCATAAACTTATCAAGCTTAATCTTAAAGCCAGAGAGGTCTTTCGCCCCCACTGTTTCCCTCGGAAGGCTGTTCCAAAACTTCACCCCTCTGATGGTTAGAAACCTTCGTCTAATTTCAAGCCTGAACTTCCCGACGGCCAGTTTATATCCATTCGTTCTCGTGTCCACATTAGTACTGAGCTGAAATAATTCCTCTCCCTCCCTGGTATTTATCCCTCTGATATATTTAAAGAGAGCAATCATATCCCCCCCTCAGCCTTCTTTTGGTTAAGGTAAACAAACTGAGCTCCTCGAGTCTCCTTTCATACGACAGATTTTCCATTCCTCAGATCATCCTAGTGGCCCTTCTCTGTACCCGTTCCAGTTTGATTTCATCCTTTTTAAACATGAGAGACCAGAACTGCACACAGTACACCAAATGAGGTCTCACCAGTGCCTTGTATAACGGAACCAGCACCTCCTTATCCCTACTAGAAATACCTCGCCTAATACATCCCAAGACCCAAAACTGAACCTTGAGGAACTCCACTGGTAACCTCCCTCCAACCTGACAGTTCACCTTTTAGTACGACCTGCTGCGGTCTCCCATTTAACCAGTTCTTTATCCACCTCTGGATTTTCATATTGATCCCCATCTTTTCCAATTTAAACAATAATTCCTCATGCGGTACCGTATCAAACGCTTTACTGAAATCGAGGTATATTAGATCCACCGCATTTCCTTTATCTAAATAATCTGTTACTTTCTCAAAGGAGGAGATCAGGTTAGTTTGGCACGATCTACCTTTCATAATACCGTGTTGTAATTTGTCCCAATTGGCATTGTCCTCAAGGTCCTTAACTACTTTCTCCTTCAAAATTTTTTCCAAGACCTTGCATATTACAGATGTTAAACTAACAGGCCTGTAGTTACCCGGGTCACCTTTTTTCCCCTTCTTGAAAATAGGAACCACATTAGCTATTCTTCAGTCAAACGGTACCACCCCCGAGTTTACAGATTCATTAAAAATTATCACTAACGGGCTTGCAATTTCTCGCGCTAGTTCCTTTAATATTCTCGGATGAAGATCATCCGGTCCGCCCGATTTAGTCCCGTTAAGCTGTTCAAGTTTGGCTTCTACCTCGGATACGGTAATGTCAATCCCCACCCCTTTATTCCCATCTGTCTCGCTTCTATAAGCAAATGCCTGATTTTCAACCAACCAACCAAACCCCAGAATCACATTTATTATGAAGCAGCTTATAAATCTCAAATTAAAATGATGTTGGCTTTAACTTATTCTGAAGAAATTGTGAGGAATATAAAGACTAGTATCTTAGTATTTATAGCTGTTGTGCTCACTTCCTCGTTAAAATAGAATGGTTTGTTTGGATGAATTTACTCTTTCAAAATCTTTTATTTTCACCTGCAACCTGTTCTTTAATGTCCAGCACAGAGAACAATTGTTCCAATTATGAGTAGATTATATAGAGATTTTTAATAAATTTGTAATGAGTCCTACTGAGTGGATGGAGAGCTAGGTCTGTCTACTTTTAGGAACATATAAACTCAAGAACTTCTTTTATTACAATTACACAAACCACTGCAATTAAAAATGTGTCTCCCCCAGACTTGAAGAACATAGACAGAATTTGTATCTAGTGTGCTACTGGCTTTTACCTCAGAAAGAAACAACCAAAATATCTGTGCTGTTCAGGGGCACTGAAGATTAAAGAAAAGCACTGCTCATTCTAATGTTAGAATTTTTTTAACTGACTTTGTTAAAAACATGCATTAAGTTAATTATCATGGGCAGTCAAGAGTTCACTCGTAAATTCTTTTCTGTTTAGTGGACACAGTTCCAATAAAAAATGAGTTTCTATCACTATATCCTAATTTGGGAGCAGACTTTTCTTCAAACCCCTCCTTCAGTTAAATGCAAGGAGATAAAATTCATGTTTTTCCTATGAACAGTTACAGAATAAAAATTTGGCAAGCAGGTGGGCCCTAATTTTTCTTGTCTGCTCTTTGGGGCTTTTTCAGAATAGTTTCTCAGTATACGTGTAGGCTGTTCTTAGTCTTGCTGGTAAATTATTTCATTTTTCAAGCTCTCAGATTTTATTAAATTTAAATTTTTGTTCTTGTGTCAGACCATAAACATGTACAAGACTGCTTTGAAACAATACTCTTTTTGGCAGATTTGAAATAAATCACATCCAATCTATATTATATTAAGAATAAAATAATCAGACTTCATTTGTGAATTGGACTCCAAGGTTTAAGAAAATGTAGAATGGCAGGAGGCTATGGCATAAGCAGTTGGAGGCCAATTTAATGCCACATATTTTAAATGAAACGTTTGGTAGTGTATGGAACCTATAGCTTGATCAAAGCTATGCACTATGAATAAAGAATTAGTGTTAATAGCTGGGATAGAACCAGATGATTCTAGTTCAATTTTTGTTAACAGTCAAATGAAATTCTCCTTCTATTATTGCAGGAGTTTTAAGGTGGGTTTTTTTTTTCTTTTTTTTCTTTATTTCCCCCTTGCTTGTTAAATTTCTCTGTCATTTGCCTCTCCCCTTTCCTCCCCCCATTTCCAGGGGGTATTCTTGACTCTTATTTTATAAGAGAAGGAACATACATATAATCAGGTAATTAAAAACATGATTTCTTAATACAAGACAAATGTTATATTGTAAAATTGTAGGAACAAAAGTTGTTCAAAACAAGCCACACTAGACATTTTGTTGTGGGTATTTTTTTCCTTTATAAAAAATTTGCCTTATTTATTTAGCTTTTAGTTTTGAAAATATTTTCTGTCACAAGTTTGAAAATATTAAACCCCCAAGCTGTCAACTGGTATTTTTATGCCAGCACAGCCACCGTAGAAAGGAAGTGATGTTCATTTGTGTTCTTTCCAGTGAAAGTTGACAAAATATTTTAACCAACCTGTTTTGCAGTGTTGAAATATTAAGAAACCTTAACCAAACTACCCCACCTCCCAAATGTAACAAAAACCTGGTAACTATTCCAGAAAAGTAAATTTCTGCAGCTAACAACATTTAGAAAGTGTTACTGAACACAGAGCGAACTGTGGGTTTGATTTTCAAAAGTACCTGTGTTAGTTAGGGGCACAAGGTCTATTGACTTTGTGGCTCTTTAAGACTTGAGCTCTTTAAGTCACTCGGGGTATGTCTACACTACGTACAGGCAGGTAGTGATCGATTTATCAGGGATCGATTTATTGCGTCTAGTGTAGACACGATAAATTGATCCCTGATTGCTCTGCCGTCGACTTCTGTACTCCATCGTGGCGAGAGGCGGAAGTGGAAGCGATGGGGGAGCGGCGGCAGTTGACCCTATGCCATGAGGACGTGAGGTAAGTCGACCTAAGATACGTCGACTTCACCTACGCTATTCTTGTAGCTGAAGTTGCGTATCTTAGGTTGATTTCCACACCCCCCCCCCAGTGTAGACCAGGCCTTAGTTTCTGTTGGAAAATCCCACCCTATATCTCTTTAAGTAGGTTTTGTCTTTTTATAGATGTATCTGCAGCTGAAAAAAAATTGTACTACTTTTACAGGATTTGGTTTGGGATACTAGCTGGAAACCTGTGCAAGTGGAAAGCACTTTTAAATGGGCCTTTACTCTCATTTAGGTCTTGTGTATGCACAGTTTTTGTACTGCTTTAACCATATCTGTTTGATATTGGTTAAAGCAAAACAGTTCCCTAGTGGGGACGCAGAAAGGTGCATTTTATCAGTATAGCTTATTCCCATATGGAAAGGTGAATAAGCTTGGCTGGTGTAAGGCACCTTTATACTGGTTTGACTGCATCTACTGATTTAGGGCTCTCGACTTTTCCAGACTACTGTACCCCTTGTCTTGTGTACCCCCCTAGTTTCACCTCACTTAAAAACTACTTGCTTTCAAAATCAGACTTAAAAATACACAAGTGTCACAGCACACTATTACTGAAAAAAGGCGTATGTTCTCATTGTTACCATATATTTATAAAATAAATCAATTGGAATATAAATATTATACTTACATTTCAGTATATAGTGTATAGAGAGCAGTATAAACAAGTCGTATGAAATTGTACTTTGTTTTGACTTTGCAAGTGATTTTTATGTAGCCTGTTGTAAAACTTGGGAAATATCTAGATGAGTTGATGTATACCCTGGAAGACCTCTGCATACCTCCAGGGGTACATGTACTGCTGGTTGAGAACCACTAATTTAGGGTGCTTGCTTTTTTTCTTTCTTTTTTTTAAATCACGTGCCTCACCAAAATAATTAAATCTGGGCAAAAACTGTGTATAGACCAGGCCTTAATGATTTGTGGTGTTTTTTAAACAATTAAGCCTAAGGTCATCTTAAAATATAAAACTAGTAGGACATTATTCTTTTGACTTCAGCATTCAAGCTAAACATGGCTAGAAACTACTTTTTACATCTGAGAAAAGATGGCTCAGTTGAATATAATGATGATGATGATACCTTTTTCTTATGTAATGCTTTTTATCAGTGGATCTCAAAGTGCTTTCCAATCTTTAATGCATCTCTCCTCACAACTCCCTTGTGTGGTAGGACAGTGCTGCTATCCCCATTTTACTGATGGCCAAGTGACTTGCCCAAAGTCACATGGGAAGTGTGTGGTAGAGAAGAGGACAAAAATTTCATCCTCTTGAAGTCTGTGGCCAAATTCATCAGTGAATTGAAGGTGTTGCAAATTACATATGGGTGGATCATAGCACAGGAAAGTGCTAGGATTAAAATAAAAAGGGGTCTGCTTTATTTCAGTGTCTCCTGTTAGCTGCTTTTTCTGTTATTAGTCTTTTTTGTCCCCTCACCATGCAAGTTACACTTTCTTTATACACTCACTACATGTCAGTTTGTGCAAGTTAAATTGTTATAATTTACATCTATTTTATGACCCACATAAACTACCATTTAAATCATTGATGAATTTAGTTAAAACAGAAGTCCTTACTCAGACAAAATTCCCATTGACTCCTTTTAAGGGTTTGAGCATCCATAACTGGACTTCAGGATTGGACCCAATATGAGTAAACATGGTGCTTTATTGGAATGAACTTGTGGCTTTAAACAGAAGCTGGCTTTAAACAGAGGCCAGCTAAGTGTATGAAAATCATTCATTTTAATTGCCTTTCCATTTTTGTTAATTGACTTTTAAGAGAAAGCACATTAAAATATTTATCATACAAATAAATGAATTATTTTACAATGTGTGCTTATTTTCATATTTTAAGGACTATAGAACATACACCAGCTCTTCCAGGTGTGCTATGGTACTAGAAAGAGACTAAAACATTGTTTTAACGAGTGCAGTGTGTGCTGTAGTTACTGCTTCCATAGGAATCTACTTAAATTTCTTATTCTGGAACATAAATATCTATAGTTGCCAAAAATCAAGTCCCACCCTTAAGTAAGATTTAAGGAAAAATACTTTATAACTTGCTGAGTAGATTGGTTCCAAGCCTACTATTCTTACACACATTGGTGTTTTTGGTGAGGAAGAATGAGGGTTTTACAATAGAGATGTTTATTCTTTGGACATACTGAAAAATTCTCCCTTCACTACTGGGCACACAATACAGTAGAAGTAGGGTAAAAATTTTGTTGTCTGGCTTATCTGTTCAGGAAATCAGCGATTGCAAGAAATGACTTGGCGTAGAGAAGAGAGGATTGGTGTTTACTTTCTAAAGAGAGAGATCGGTAAGATGAGTTGTGCCCTGTATGACATTGTGTGAGAGGAAGAAACTGGGAGTTCAGCACATCCTGCTTGCTGCAGCGATTTTTTTAACCAAACACTTACTTTTTATAGGGCAGTCACTTTTCTCAATGAGAAGTCAAACGTTGGTTCATTAACCTCAGTACAAGTTTATTACAATATTTTATATTTACCCTTGGTAAATAGTTTTTATCCTTTGCTTATTCCACTAATACTGAGAGGGTGAGTGGTGGTGTTTTTTTTTAAGCACACTCATAAGCTATTGCATTGCAAAGTAGTTTATCACAAATTCAAGTCAATGGGAGTTGAGGACCTTATTCATAATGTGGGATTGGGCCCTTAGTGAGCAAGAATAATTTCAAAACCTAACAATGTAAAGCAGAGAAAATTTGTCTGAAAACCAGAATCTCAGACAAACCCCAAACTTAAAGGTACAGAAGAAAAAAAACTTGAATGTGGAATAAAATTGTTGTTCTTTGAGTAGATGCAGCCATGTATTCTGGGGGGGAGGGACACAGTGCCTTACACAATGGAGCCAGAGAACTTTGCCTAGCAGTACCCAGATGGGTAGTGCTCATGCCCTGCGGCTGTAGCCCCTCCCTTGATTGTATAGGAGTTGCACAACCCTGACCCTTCAGTTTCATCTCACTGCCCATGGCCTAGAGTTGGAGTTGTGTGTGTTGTCTTCACCTCACACTTTCATGTCAGTTTGTGAGAACTTTTTCTTGTATGTTGTAGTGGTAGTACCTTAGGTTTAGTTAAGTGTTAGTTTAGTATTATCTGGAGTAGCTGGCTGCCCTGTATAATGTCCTCACCAGGGTTCAAGTATTGTCTGTCATGTACTGCGGGGTAGAGGTGCGGGTGGGAGACATCCCTTACAGCAAGCCCCACATGAAGAGCAAGCTGTGTCTCGGTGAGGGACACATTAGAGAGGTGCTCCATCTGCAGCTTGTTCACAAAGATGAGAGATGGTGAGAGATTTGTGGTTTGAAACAGTACCTTCTGGAGCAGGCCATGAGGCTCACGTCGGCACTGAGCCCTTGTCTGATCAGCAGTCGCCTTTGGACCCAGTAAGTGATGTTCCTCCACGTTCAGGCTCTGGTGTCCCCCCTCACCCCCATTCACCTCTTTGGTGTGGTGAGGGAAAGGTCATCTAAAACAAACTGGAACCATTCCAGGGCTCAGGGAGTGTCCCTTTCCTCTTGTAAGAGGAGTGCTGACCAGCACCATATTCCTTCCAGCATGCGAGCTGGAGTAGGTCTATCTGAGTGCTCTCCAGTTCCATGCTGAGAGCAGCGAGGGCCCGTACCATTGACTCTAGCCATAGGGCATCTGAGTCTGGTACCATCAATATTGGCACCAGTGCCAACCGTCTCCATGTTGATGGCATACCAGGCAGAATCAGACCTGCTTTGCCTCTCAATCCTATGCTCTTGGGCCGCAGACTATGGAGTCAAGGCCAGGCCCAGCACCACAGGCCCCCTTAATTCTGGGGCATCCTTCAGCACTGTCATTGTTTTGGCAGCAGATCCCATCATCGAGTGGGTGCCAATGCCTTCCCCCAGGGCAGGTAGGACTACAGCTTATTTGGTGCTGGTGGTGCTCATTCCCCACTCCTCTTCAGCACCAAAGCTGCCTCTTTATTGGGCTTCAACCAAATCTGACTGGTTGTTTGCTCCATCAGGGCCGGCTCTCCCCCGTTGTCACCATAGAATGTCTAGGATTCTTTAAGGTCCAGGTCAAGGTCATCTTATCTCTCCTAGCCAGAGATCACCTTCGGATCACTGTCGGAACATCTACCCCGCAGGGGTCTGGGACTTTGGCCCAGGGCCTATTGGCCACCAATGCCATAACCATATGCCCCATGGCCTCCTTGGAATCTCTGGGACACTCCTCAGTCCCTGAGGTTCTGCTCTTCAACCTGCTCTAGAGCAAGATCATCGGTCCTGAGATTGGCTCCCGTGTTCCCTTTGGTTCTGTAGGGCTCTTCCAACCGCATTCTGTGGTACAAGAACAGGATCCGATGTTGATGCAACAAACTGCCGCCGCCGTCTCCTCCCTGGATAATTCTATGGTGTCCGAATCTTCATCTTTCTTGGAGTTTAAGGTGCATCAGGACTTCCTTCCGTTGGCTTGGGTATCCAGGCAGAATTCCTCCAGGAAAATACACACGTTCTCCAACCATCAGCAACAGGGAGAGTAGCCTTCCCAATAAATGAGTCTCTTCTGGAGTCTACAAAGACCCTCTGGAATACCCCAAGGGTCATTGCTCACTATGGTGAACCATCTGAGAAATGATACTTTGTTCCCACACAAGGGTTTGAACATTTCTGTTCCCACCTGGCCTCTAACTCCCTGGTGGTGACTGCAGCAAATGACTAGGCTTGGCAGGGAAGATGTACATCTACACCCAAAGACTGAGAGTCCCAGAGGATGGACTTGATGGGGAGAAAGACTTGTATCTCCTCTTCCCTG
Source organism: Trachemys scripta elegans (assembly GCF_013100865.1). Lineage (NCBI taxonomy): Eukaryota > Metazoa > Chordata > Testudines > Emydidae > Trachemys > Trachemys scripta. The sequence continues at coordinate 27,970,784 of NC_048310.1, read as the reverse complement.
CAGATGAATATTGCAAGCCAGCGTTGCTCTTACACTATGATTTTGTCAGTTGGGCAGCCATATCTAATTTCTTGGTGAAATTGTTAGACGCCTCTAGAGGAGAGTTCAAAGTGTTCATTTTGGAGGGCTGTTTGGTGACCACAAAATCACTGCAGGCAGCCCTGGATGTGATGGATGCCTCGGCTAGGATTAGAGGAGGAACAATGTTCGGAGGCAGTCCAGCAGGTGTTGCTTAACAGGAGGAGGCCCTCCATAAGGGTAGCTTATTTGGTCTAGTGGAAGGGGTTCTCAGTATGGTCATTAGCCCAGGGAGTTCAACCAACTTGGGCTTATGTCCAGGAGGACATCGTGGAGTAATGTTTACACCTTCAGTCTTCTGGCCTTGCGTGTAGTTAATTGAGAATGCACCTGGTAGTGATTTTTGGCATTTCATCCACATATCCATGGGAAGTCAGGGGTTTCAAACCCCATGGTGGTGAGGTTCTTGAAAGGAGTCACTCATCTCCACCCATCAGTTAAAGAGCTGGTTCCTTTGTGGGACCATAATACTGTTAGTGACTCTTATGGGACTTCCATTAGAGCCTCTGGCAACTTCCTTCTCCCTTCTATGTTAGAAAACTTCTTTCCTTGTTGCGATATTGTCTGCAAGGAGAGTTTGCGAGTTGCAGTCTTTGATGGTGGAGCCTCCCTACACACAATTTTCCAAAGACAAAGTAACCCTGTGGCCGCACACTAAGTTTTTATCTAAGGTGGTTTCCCAGTTTCATTTGAATCAAGTTGTACATCTACCAGTGTACTTCCCTAAGCCACATTCAACGCCAGAGGAACAGCATCTCACACTTTGTATGTCAGGCAATGTCTAGCTTTTTATCTGGACAGAACTAAACCTTTCCGTTTCTCACCGTGTCTGTTTGTTCCATATGCAGACTAAATGACCAGTTAAGTGATCACTTTGCGGTCAAATCTCCAGGTGGATAACTTTGTCTGTATCGTGACAGTGTATGAAAGAGCCTAGGCTATGCCTCCTCAGAAGGTATTAGCTCATTCCCTAAGAGCTCATGTGACATCAACAGCATTTCTAAATGACTTTCCTATATTGGACATTTTCACCGTGGCAACTTCATCCTCTGTGCATACTTTTCAAGTCACTATGCCACTATGGCTGCATCCAGATCACATGCAAACTTTGGGAAGGCAGTCCTGCAGTCCTTCTTTATATAGACTCTAAGCCCCACGTCCTGAAAATACATCTTAGTACATCTTAGAATAGACCTAAATACACAACTGCACTTACCTGTAACTGTTGTTCTTCGAGATGTGATGCAGATGTGTATTCCACGACCTGCCCTCTGTCCCCTCTGCATTGGAGTCCACACTTCTGGTGTTCGGTGTAAAGCAACTGAGGAAATTGGGGTGGGGCTGCCCTTACATGGGCCAGGGGAGAGGCTACTGTTGCAGGGCCTGAGTGCCACTCTTATGCTTACTGATAGGCAAAGTTCCTGGCTCTGGCGCATAGGATGCACACATCCACACAGTATACATGTCTGCATCACATCTTGAAGAACAAAAGTTATAGGGAGGTAACTGGTGTTATTTTCCCCCTGGCCTTTCAGAATATAAGGGATTTATAGACTCTCACCTATCAGCAACTATAATAATATCTAGGGTGATTGTGGGGAGTTCAAAGAAGATAGAATGTTAGAAAATGCAAAAGGAAGCCTTCAACCTTGCCAATAAAGAACCTTGCAAAAGGGCTAACACAGGAACAAGCATGCAGTTAACCGTAACCTCACACCTGCCTGTAAAGTTGTGCAGTACAGTTGTTATTATTGATTTTTATTTATACATCACCCTAAAATTGTGCTTCTGGCTGTACAGACATATATTGGCTTGTCACCAAATCCTGCATCTAATGAAAAGCAGCCATTTCACATTTTTATACAAAGAAAAGACATCGCAGGGGAGGAAGGATGTTTGCCTCCTTCACTGATTACAGGTCAACATTCTAATCAATAGGAAGGTACACACTTGATTGACCAGTTCACGTAAGCAGTCTGTTCTTAAAAGCTGTCAGTACTAATATAAACTGATGGTTACTAGAACACCACACTGTCCCTAACTCTCACAAAAAGAGTGGAGATAGTGAATCCTGTCACTAAACTATCAGTGTTCAAACCATTCCTGGATCTCTGTTTCTCCTGGTTCATTGCTTTTATTTAGCTAATGTATGCCTGTGCTAGACAGCAGAGTATAACTTTTTATTACCTTAATATCTCAATAATAACACAATGTAAAGCTATCAGAAAATAGGAAAGCAACAAACAATCCTATTGCTATGGAACAAATAGCGTATATCTGAAATCTCCAAGTTTCATTACAGAATTATAGAGGAATTCTATTTTAGTGACCCATCAGCTAAGGGTAAAAATTAATTTCAAAAAGACATTACCTACAAGTTATCCATGTTTGCTTCATGCATAAAGGTAATTAGTGTAGCTTTTGGTTGTAAGATCAGATTGGAAAAAAAAATTCATTCTGAAAGGTAGGGATTTTTTCTTCTTTTTTCTGACTTCCAATTGGGCTTTGAGGAAGAGAATATTGCAGATTGTGGGAATTCCAGTTAGAGCTAGTTCTAAACAGAGTGACCTGTTTTAATATTAAAGTTGCCTAACACAATTATAATCTGTTTTAGCAAGAGGGAGAGCTTGCTTCTGTGTGTGTTTCTGATGTGGAAAGTTTATTTTGAATCTAGTTCAGGACACTTACCTGGTACATACCAACTTGGATTTGTTGGTATTTTTTTTGTTTTTTTGTTTTGTATTTTGGAAATAATGCTAATTCTTTTTTGGGAAAAGTTAGTTTGGTACACCCTTAATGTGTTGTTTGGTTCTATGTAGAGTTTTCCAAGTCTAACAGTAGTTTCAAGAAACTGTACTTTCTTTTGGCATCTCCCATCTCCACATTAAAAAAAGAATTCAAAAGAAGCCAATAAACATGACTGAGAAATATCACAGAACACGTGGAAAACTGAAAAAGGAACTTGTCAGAGTGGATCCTTCAGATGTGTTTGGCAGAAATCAGGGGTTGAGTGAGGATGTTTGCCCAGTGCCTGCTAGTTCTGTACTAGTGCTATTAGTCTCACTTTCCCAAGCATTACATTCATGCATAAACTGAGCATTTCCTCTCCATTCCACAACTTTGATTTTGATTTTCAGTCTTTCCCTATCTTTTAAATGTTTGTAAAGGTGCATTGTTAGATTTTTAGATTGCAAAAAGCAGATGCAGTTTCAGTTGTGTGCAAAAGTGCTTGCACAAATGGCAATTATAGATGCATTTACAGGTGCAGTTATCTGACTTGGATGTGCAGTTGAGGCATTCATTCCAACAAATTTGGCACACAGTTTGTGCATCTAAACTGACCGAAATTCTGGACCCACTACAGCCCCCCAAACTCTCAAATCTTATGGAAGAGATTCTTTGCTAGGGCGTCAGTTTAGTTTTGATTTGGTTAGTTACAGCGGGCCTGAATATTCACTTCATGGTAGAAGAGCAAGATAAGGACACGTCCCTTCAGTGTTTTATGAAACAAAGTAATTCAGATATCCGTAAGTGAGACGTGACATTTAGCTTACAGATTGTAAGTTTGAAATAGTTCTGGGAGTTAAGAATTTACATGTCTTTATTAATTATTTGATGTTATTAGTGTGTGACTAAGGAGCTGGGAAGCTCTAAGCATTCTTTTGAAGTAGTATACCCAAATTAGGATAAATAAATAAATTAAATAAATAAATCCAGAAATGTCTGGAAATGTCTGCTCTAATGAATTTTCTAAATACACAAATCACGCTTATTAAAGCAGTGGATCTTTTAAATGTAAAAATATTATTACTTCTACACTGGGGAAATCCATTCAGAATTAAAAAAATTTTGGAAACCGTCTCTCTGTTTTATTTCAGTGGAAAGGTTGGAAGTTTAATATGAACTAAAAAAAATTGGGCTTTGGAATAAGGTTTTAAAAGCCAGCTCTCCTCCCTCCCCCACCCTGCCCTTTTTTTGTATATATGCCAGTTTTCAATGAGAAGTGTGTTCCCCCTTTTAGCCCTCTTTAAAATGAACTATGTGTGTAACAAGATGTTGAAATTTATTTACAGTATGTTAGCACTGAGGACAGGTTGTTAAGGGGTCATAAAAATTATTAGTTTCCACTTTATGGTGGCAGGGTTGGTTTTTCCTCAAATTAAATTTGACATTATAGCGGGGAAGGGGAATAAATTGTGGTGTATAAAACTTTCTCTCCTTCATTTTAGTTTCTTTCACTTTAATGCAGCTACAAAAATGTACCTTTCAAGACCAGAAAAAATTCCTCTATTGGGGAATTTCTCTTGACCCAAATAAGAAAATTGTATGGTAAAGTGTGTACCATTTACTCATGATGAGGCCTGCAGCTCTTACTCACACGCATAGTTTCATAGAATTATACAGAGCTATTCACAGGAATGAGGATGCAGGATTAGGTGCCAGGTTCCTGATGTGTGTTCTGCTATCCTTATGTCCTACTTTTACTCGTCCTTTCATGTATATTTGACTCTCATATATTTAAGACCGTTTTTCTATTTTCTTGCCAAAATATATTGGCTTGTATACAAGCAAGACAAAACCTTTCTATTAGTATTTAAGAGCCAAATCATGTATTGTTTTATTATTAAAATAGGACTTATGAACCAGAAATGATCATAAATGTACATTTTTTTCTTAACAAGAATACATATATTTTTATCTGGGGAGAAAGCACTATTAAACTGAGAGAGAGCTTTGGGAGTATTATCCCCCCCACCACACAAAAAGCGCCATAGCGAGCTGTTTGCCAGAGAAGTGAACTCCTGTGAACAATCCTCTACAAGCTGCACGTACTCAGAAAAGCTTGTGAAAACTGTGCTGTTCAATCATTAAGGGCCTGCTCTTGCTCCCATTGAACAAATCTGCCGACTTCAAGGGGAGTAGGGCCAGTCCCTGTGATTAGAGCAAAGCAGGTCTGATATCTCTGCATATTTATGCATTTGGAGATTTTGTTTTTTCTTACTGAGACCAGTTTTAAGAGGGAGGGAGGGAAGCTGGAGGAAATAACTCTACTCACCAGGTGGGTTTTTCTAAGCTCTCATAGCTGTAATTAAAATGGCTGGTCAGGAAAAACCTTTTTCTTTTTCTTGTTCTGTGCTACTCATTCTGGAAAAATAGCTGGTCATTTAAAAAAATTTCTAAGTTTGAAGGACTAGCAGCAAAACTCGTATTTTTTTTTAGGCAGAGGTGTAGAAATCTGGTTGAAGATTCCCTCCCTCCCCCCGGGATGATTAATAGCCTTCAGTGATGAATGAGATATTTATAAAAGGTGAACTTGCCAAATGGAGTGCTTGGGGTGGCAAACGCTGCCTTCTGCTGAAACTCACTTTAGCATGTATCAAAGGGGTAGCGCTGTTAGTCTGGATCTGTAAAAGCAGCAAAGAGTCCTGTGGCACCTTATAGACTAACAGACGTATTGGAGCATGAGCTTTCGTGGGTGCATCCGAAGAAGTGGGTATTCACCCACGAAAGCTCATGCTCCAATACGTCTGTTGGTCTATAAGGTGCCACAGGACTCTTTGCTGCTTTTACAGATCCAGACTAACAGCGCTACCCCTTTGATACATGCTAAAGTGAGTTTCAGCAGAAGGCAGCGTTTGCCACCCCAAGCACTCCATTTGGCAAGTTCACCTTTTATAAATATCTCATTCATCACTGAAGGCTATTAATCATCCCGGGGGGAGGGAGGGAATCTTCAACCAGATTTCTACACCTNAGTAGCTGAGAAAAAAGTTTTAAAGCAAACATGCTAGGCTATCGAGATTCTCTGCGTTTTGGATTACACAGCAACTTTAATCCAAGGATCTCTAAGAGCTTTACAACCTTTGTTTAAACTTCATGAGACCAGGGTGTAGTAAGCAATATTATACCCATTTTACAATTGGGTAAACTTCAGTATACTCAGTAAGGTTAAGTATCAAAGGGGTAGCTGTGTTAGTCTGGATCTGTAAAAGCAGCAAAGAGTCCTGTGGCACCTTATAGACCAACAGACGTATTGGAGCATGAGCTTTCGTGGGTGAATACCCACTTCTTCGGATGCACCCACGAAAGCTCATGCTCCAATACGTCTGTTAGTCTATAAGGTGCCACAGGACTCTTTGCTGCTTTCACTTTAGCATGTATGGGCTTTCTAAACAGAATACAGTGAATCCCCCTGGTCAGAATTATCAAATAAAATAATAAAACCTTTGTAAGAATACATTTTCCATGTGTGGTGTCACTTTATAAACCTCTCCATGATCATTGCTACTGATTAAATGGATGGATGGATTTTTATCCTATTAGTGTTCCTGTGTGAATTTTTCCCGAAAGACCAAACTCTCCATGTAAAATTGCAAGTTTTGTAATGAGGAAATTTGCAGGGGGAAGGAGGGGAAGACATGGTGGGAGTAGATATTTTGATGGTCCAGAATGGCTATGGCAGTAGGTGGCTAGAAGAGCTGAAGTATTTGAGTTGCTGGACTCCAATGTCAGAGTGGGGAGAAGCGGACAATTCTGGTTCCCCTGCAATCATAAACAAGATCAGGCTTAAGATAATATAGAGCCTGATCCAAAGTCAGTGGATTTTGTTGACTTCTACATGCTTTGGAGCAGGCCCATAATGGGAAAAGTGGCATCAGAAGAAAAGGCTTATGGGGATGATACGAAGCGTTGGCAAATATATCCAAAGTCAATTTTCTGTAACAAAAGAGAAGAAAAGAATATTTACAGCCTACTGAAAATAGGATTGGGGGGCGGGGAGGGATGTAGGGTATTGACCTGACCATGTCAAGCACTGAACTCTCTTCTTTGAGTTTTTACTCCAAAATCACATGGGGTCAGTTCCTTTGTCTTCCTAAGTAAGGCAGAAAACATGGCACTATTGAGTAGCAGTGATAGCATGGAATCCTCAACCCAATATAGCTAAGGCTACGTATCTGTCATGGAGGTCACGGATTCCGTGACTTTCTGTGACCTCCATGACTTCTGCAGTGGCTGGTGCTGGGTATGGGGCTGCCAGCAGTTTGGGTGTGTGGGAGGAGCCTGAGGACAGGGGGTTGGGGTGAGGGGCGGCACTTACCTTGGGGTGAATTTTTCTCAAAAGACCAAACTCTCCATGCGGTTCCTGGCCAATGGGAGCTGCAGAGCCGGAGCGTGTGGCACCAGTGGGGGTCCCAGGCTGTGTGCTGCTTTCTTCCCCACTGCGCCAGCACCAGCAGGGGTCCTGGGCCAGCCTCCCCAGAGCACCTGTGGCCCCCTGCACAAGTTTTAGTTAGAGGTATATAGTAAAAGTCATGGACAGGTCATGGGCTGTGAATTTTTGTTTACTGCCCATGACCTGTCCATGACTTTTAGTAAAAATACCCCTGACTAAAACATAGCCTTAAATATAGCATGCATTTTTGGGTTATTTGTAGCCATGGTATGACTGTGCTATTGTTAGTTATAGTTTCAGGACATCATAAGGAAGATGTGAGGTCAAATTCAGAGGCGATGTATGAGATGGAGTGAGCCACATGTCAGTGAGGGGGTAGTAGGCTGGCTAAGTTTGTAACTTGCAAGCTAAAGTCCAGAAGAAGGTGTAAGCAGTTGTAAGTTAGTGTATCTACATGGTGTGGGACTGCATGTGTCCTCTTGCACCCTCCTGTCAGTTGTGTTTCCTGCTCTCTCTCCCCTCTTCTAGCTCTTTGTGTAAATTACACCCACTTGGGGTCCTTTAGGCTGGTAAGATACTCTTACAACATCTTTGCATTTGTCCAGTGAAGTTAAAATCCTGTTCTGAATGGCCTTTTCTTCTTTTTCTTGTGAATGAATCACTACAATTTCAATACTTAAATTTTCTTTATCATCCAATATCATTTGCACGCAGCAAAAATATTTAAACTTTTTGTTTCTGAAACGCAATAATGTGTTTATGAACAATGTGAAAAGTCACTTTCAGCTGCCTTGTTTCACTTGACCCTTAAAACATCTGTTTACTCATAGTACCATTTATGTAAAGTGCTCAGATACTATGGTGACAGTTGCCTTAGAAATGCATATAATAATGCATATGGTTTGCCTCTTTTTGTATAGCTATCCTAGATTACATGTCTCTCTCTACAGATGAGTTTATTGCTTTTCCATCCTGGCCCCTTTTACAGAAGTATGTTTTACCCCCCCAGTCCTTATCTGTCTGAACTGCATTCTGAACTTCCATCCCCTGGTTGAGCAGTGTGATTTACTGTGTGTGTGTGTGTGTGTGTGTGTGTGTGTGTTGGAGGGGCGGGGAGGGGTGCCTGTCTTACCCGTTCACTCGGGAATCTGAGTAGCATGGTACCTCTAAAACGCTCCACCCTCAAATGAGGACGATTAATTTTCAATTGAAACAAGCTGAAGATGATGTCCCTTGGGATGCACTGGGTTTCAGTGAGTAAGCTCTATGCCAAAGAGCAAAGGCACTGTTTTCCTGTCTGTGGGATGGGTTCCCTGGAGAGGTGGTGGGGGGGGGGTATGTCTGCAAGACTAGTAGGGTAGGGGACAGAGGAGGGAGTCACTTGGAGCAAGGATAGCTGCATGACCCCCAATCTCTTCTCCTCTCCTACAAATATGCTCTTGCAGCTGGGTGTGAAGACAAGGTGGCTCTTTGAGCTGCCTGTCTCCTCTCTCTGCTCCTGCGGTGGCTCCTAATGGCATCCGCTCATGTCTGCAGGGCTGCAGGCTAAGGCAGCAGCCTGCTCTCCCCCCACCTTCTCTGCTGCTTCTGGGCATTTAAGGGAGAGTGCATGTGCTAGGCCCCCTGGAGCCAAGTGATGAAGCTCCTCCTCACCTCAAGCTGTGGGGAGGAGAGAACAAAAGAGAGGGAGAGACTAGAAAATAATAAAATACAGAAGGGGGAGAAAAGAGGGTAAAACCCGGACAAGGGTAAAATCAAGCTGAAGGAGAAAAAGGAAACAAGCAGAAATGCCTGAAGAGAGAGACACAGAAGGCAGGGGGAGAAATACAAGAGAAGGCAGCACTTGTGCCAGGACATGGCACGAAAAGACGATGGCCCATCTGCCAGCAATCACAAAGGGGTTTCAAAAAAAAGGGGGGGGGGAACCACTGAACTGGGTGTGTGGAAAAGGGCTCCAGACAGACTTAAAGAAATAGACTGCAGGATTACAGATCTGGGGCTTTACATTTGCTGCACAGTCACAGGGATTGCACCCCCTTAAAATCATCCCCGGGGTGTGGGAAGTACCGCTGAGTGGGATGCCCTGGTTCCGTGGACAGTTGCTGGAACTCTGGGGGAGGGAACAAACGATCTCATGTTCCCTCTCTATATTGCAGCGCTCCATCAACGGCTTGTGGAGCGCTCAGATAGTGTTTTCGGCCCTCCCCCCCCCCCAGGTACTGAAGAGCTGGGGTTGGGACAGAGAATAGATTTAATTCTTTCCCAACCAATGTGAATGGAGGGTGGGAGGTCCTCAGCTTTTTGTTTAGTGCGATGCAAGATAATGGTGGGGAGTGGCCTGAAAGGTCATTTCTGATCCCCATCCCCATGCGGAGTTCATAAAATCCCAAGCAACTGCAGTGTATGTGGGGCAGATGTCACACATGACAGACCACTAGTACACCTCTACTTCGATATAACGCTGTCCTTGGGAGCCAAAAAATCTTACTGCGTTATAGGTGAAACCGCATTATATCGAACTTGCTTTGATCCGCTGGAGTGCGCAGCCCGGCCCCCCCTGGAGGGCTGCTTTACCACGTTATATCCGAATTCGTGTTATATCGGGTCGCGTTATATCGAGGTAGCGGTGTATCATATAAAAGGGAGAGGAGGTATAGCAGCATGGCGTGAATGAGTGGAGGACACTCAAGAAGATTGGGACAGCTCTCTGTGACATAATGGCAGGGACAGGGTACTAAGGAGTAAACCCAATACAACCGGATCTCAGACTTCCCCAAATATGCATCATCATTAGGGCAGTATAATCAGAACTTCCCCTCCTCGTTGGCACTTGGAAAAGGAGTTTCCTTGTTTGGCCCAGGGTCCTCTGCTGTTTCGTGCCACTCTGAAATATAAGGCTCCTTGTCCAGTCTGCCTTGTTGTGTCAGACCCTAAATGAAACAATATGAGGAAATAGGCACTGATGCACCCTGGCCTGTTCCATCACCAGAACTAAGGACCTGGAATTGTCAGGTGAAACCCCGAGTATCTTATTTAAAAAATCCCTAATCCATAGGGTTAATTTTCCAATCCAAAAGTATTTTTTCCATTATGGTCAGATTTTTAAAAATCCTATGAAAAGGCTCCCTCCACAAATATGGAGTTTGTACATACATAGGTCCAGTTTTAAGCACTGTGGTATTTAATTGCACTCTCTGTATTAAATGTTGATTCTGAGAGCAAACAGAAATATTGAATGCATTTTATTATAATGTATATTTATACATAGTGGATTTTGATGGGAAATGTGCCTCTCCAGTGGAGATTGTGAATTAGAAATACAAAGACTAAATATGAGCACTGGGAATAAATGTGCTATGGCTTGTGATTCAGGCGTGGAGTCTGTGTCATGGGGTATGATTAGCCTTTACAAATGGCCCATAGCCTTTCTCCTGTTTTAGATGTGAGATTTTTCTTTGGAACGTCCCTTTTATCTTAACGTGGTTACATTAAGTTTCATTGGAGTATTTTAAGACCATGGCCCGTTAGCTGTGTGCAGATTTACAGTAGAAGTTTAAGCTAATGGATACTTATCAGGCAGGCTGTGTTTGGTGATCGTCCATCATTTGCTCATTAAACAGTGTGTCTAAGTGATTCTCATTTCCTCCCTGCCATGTCTGGAAAGGAGGAAACTAGGCACATTACGCTGGAATATTAATGTCTTGGAGGATTTAGTCACCCATAATTAGATCTTCTTTGCATAAACCTGCTAGTGCTACCTTATTTTGTTGTTTGTCTTTTCCTCCTTAATTGTCTTCACTTCTTTCTCTGTTTCTCTGTGTTTTCCTTGTTTTTCTTTAGAATTCAGTCTACATTTTTTTTTCGTTCTTTCTTCCTTTTTTTCATTGACCTAAAGAGCGTAGCAGTCTGGGTATCCCACAGAAAGGCTGACTTTGCCAGCAAAAACCACACACTCTGCCAAGCCCTGTTACTGACTTTGGAAAAAAGCAGCTAGAGAACTAATGTGAATTTAGGCTCTGAACTATCTAAATAAGCCGTGTCAGTAAACCCTCTTGTCTTATTCTCTGGCCTGCTGGCCCATGAAAGGACAAATATATAATGGTCCTATTTAGGATAGAAAAAAATCCTGGCCAAAGGCCACCACTCACTGAATCCTGTATGGAGGTGAGGAGAACAAGAATGCTACTCTGCTGATCCACTCAGAAAGCTGAAAGTAATTGTGTTTAGAAAAAACTCAGAGGAGAACTTGTAGCTTTTCAAAAGTTCTGCATAGGATCATGTATGCTGGGACTTGAGCAAGGACTATACTGTCAACCAGCTAGATGTGATTTTGTTTCAAAATGCCAGCGTCCAGCTAACACTGAAAGAAGACAATTTATGACTTGTACTAGATGGGAAAAGTCAGTGCAAACAAGCAAAATGTCTAGTAAGCTGAAACTTGCAGTTGGACATAGCAGTAGTGTGGTACAGTAGTTGTTTCAGTGTGGATGAACTGACTCAAATTACTGGTGCAAAGCATCCCTGATTGTCTAACTTGGAGTACGTCTATACTTACCTCCGGGTTCGGCGGTAAGCAATCGATCTTCTGGGATCGATTTATCGCGTCTTGTCTAGACACGATAAATCGATCCCAGAAGTGCTCACCGTCGACGCCCGTACTCCTGCTCCGCGAGAGGAGTACGTGGAGTCGACGGGGGAGCCTGCCTGCCGCATGTGGACCCACGGTAAGTACTTTGTAGTTCGAACTAAGGTACTTCGACTTCAGCTACGTTATTCACGTAGCTGAAGTTGCATATCTTAGTTCGAACTGGGGGGTTAGTGTGGACCAGCCCTTGGAGTCTTTTCTACTTCTCTTAAATGTACCTGTTGAATCAATAGATGAGTTTACTTGTCTTTCCCTATAGACAAAAGACCAGGTGATCTTGCTGAATAACCAGATGAATTTATAATGATTCTTATATGTGTATTTCTCATTAAATTGCTAAATCCCCACAAAACTTCATCATTCACATTTGAATTTTCTTCCATGCACCTTTGAAAGAACTGTACACTGAGATGACAGCAAATATAGTCAAGCCCCTATGTGCTCCACCGTATGCGGAAGCTAGTTTTTGTGGTAAGGTCCCTGAATTCTGCAGCACTCCAGTGCAGCAGAATGGAACTCTCTAGCAGTTTAATTTAATAAAAAAAACAAAACAAATTCAGTGTATTTTATGCTGTCCCCACCTTTTCCTCTTTCAATATTTTTGTCACTTTTTGGTATTAACATCACAGAACTGCATCATAGAAGTTGTCAGGCGGGATGATAGATATTCTGGCAGCTGGATAGGGGGCAGATAAGCTTTTGGAACCTTGAGGAGACACTGGAGGCAGCTCAAGATTAGCATGTTAGCTGGAGCTTTCTGTTAAAGTGATCATCAGTGAAATAATTAATAATGTTGCCCTTTATATTGTCATCCTTAGGTTTCTGAGTTAACCCATTAAGATGAATGGGCTTGTTTACACCTATCAGAGCTACTGTTTCAGGCTCTCTGCAGACTTCAGGATATGTCTACATTGCAAAAAGGTGTTCTTAATTTAGGTCAGTGGTCCCCAAACTGTGGGGTGTGCCCCTCCAGGGGGGCATGGAGGAATGTCTGGGGCGGGGGCATGGTGGGGCCTGGGCCAGCCCCCAGGTCACAGCTGCCTCTGCTCTCAGCCACAACCTGGCCCCCGTTCCCGGCCACAACTCACCTCTGGCTGTGGCTCCGCTCCTGGGCTGCAGCCCCTGGCCTGGCTGCAACTCCACACCCGGCCCGCAGAGGGAGAGGGGGGTGCGGATGCATTCCCTTACTGGTAAGCGGGGGCACGAGAGGAAAAGTTTGGGCACCGCTGATTTAGGGTCGCAAACCTTGGTCAGCTAACTCAGGTTAAAATAGCAGGGAAGACATGGCAACTCAGGTTTTAACTTGAGTTAGTAGCTGGAGCTAAAGCCTATAGGGGAGCCTGGGGTTGAAATCAAGCTGCTAACCCAAGTTAAAAGCTTTGTCTTCACTGCTGTTTTAATTTGTTGGGGACACACATCCTTTCCCCTCCCCCCCCCCCCCCTCCCTGTAGACATATGCCAGAGAGACAATACCGCATCCTTTTACACTTGGGTCATGTAGCTAAACTTTAAAGATTTTTAATCTGCCTTGTGCTCCTGCAAGTCTAGTTTGAAACTGTTTCCTTATGGCCCTGATCCTGCAAAATCCTGAAAATCTTCATCTCTCTTTGACTCAAATGGAAATTGATGGTGCTCACCACCTGACGGGATCATGACCAACGTAAGGTATTGTATCCTGAGGCTGCTCTGTCAGGCTGTTGGAGGATGAATGCTGCTGGGTTGAATGTCTTTGGCCTTGTCTACACTACAGAGTTTTGTTGGCAAAAGTCAGCTTTCGTCGACAAAAGAGTGGAGATATGCACACTACACTGCTCCTTTTGCCAATAAAACTCTCCTCGACGAGAGACATACAGCTTTTGTGGCAAAGTTATAGCGACAAAGTGTCAGTGTAGACACTGCCCTTGATCATGTTGCTGTAAATGGCCTCCCCACAATGGCCATCCTGACTGCTCTGGTCATCCGTTTGAAATCTGCTGCACTGCACCCAAGTACACAGGCTCCTAACCTTCCTTCTTTAAACGCCCAGGAATTTTTGAAATTCCACTTTCTGTTTGCTTGGCATGGAGAGCTCACATCACATCTTCCCAGCTGACCACGGCGGCTCCACACACCAAACGCTTCCCACTTGGAGCACACCTGAGTTGTTGGCTCTGCTGGTGCTGTGGGGAGAAGAGGCTGTGCAGATCCAGCTCCACTCCAGCTGCAGGAACTTCGATACCTGCAGTCCGATTTCTCATGGCATGTTGGATTACGGTTATGAACAGGACATGCAGCAGTGCTGTGCAAAGATAAAGGAGCTGAGGCAAGCGTAACAGAAGACAAGGAAGTCAAACCGTCGCTTTGGTGTTGTGCTGAAGACCTACCACTTCTATAAGGAGCTGGACGCCATCCTCCGCAGGACCCCACCTCCACCGCCAAGAGCCTGGTGGATATGTCAGCAGGGCTAGAGACAGGGACAGCAGACTCAACCCCAAGGATGAAGTTGTGGACAAGGAGGTTGAGTTGGAGGATGATGTGGAGCACACGGCAGGGTTGTCTGGTGGTGCGGTGAGTCAAGACCTCCTTTCCACTCTGGAGAGGTCTAGCCAGTCCCAGAGTCTGTCTCTGGCGAGCATCATGCAGGAGAGGAGAGCCTTGGTAAGTGATCTTTCTGAGTAGATGTTGCTCGGTTATATGAGGTAGAGCTGTCCTTTGCTTTGTATATTCTAGAATTGAGGAAGGATAGAAATGTACCAGACTAGCTGTGTTTGCGTGTGCTTCACCTTTCCTTGCGCAGCTAAGCAGTGCGGCAGAACACTGTTAATGTGCACCAAGATTTCACAGAATCCTCCAGAGAGATCTCTAGGAAACTTTCCGGGAGGTACTCACCAATCCTCTGCCGAGGTTCCTTGGCAAAGCTGCTTTGTTCCTTCCCCCATTGTAGGAAACTTTCCTGCGGCAATTGGGATAGAGACTTGGTCTGATGCTGCATGCATGCAGGATAGATGCACCCATGCATCCTTGATTACCCTCAGGAATGAGATATCGGCTTTAATCACCCCCGCCTGTGGAAAATGGTGGCAGAATTTACAATATTTTCCCTAGTCACCTGCAGTGATCCCCTTAAAAAACCATGAGATTCTTTGCCCCATCTTGAGCCTCTTTCCCCACCCCTCCCCCGTCCCTGGGGCAAACTCTTCATGTTTAGGGCATTCGCTGAGCTGCATGCTTGCCAAGGGAGAGTGAGAAACTGATTAGTGTTTTTAAAAAAGATGCATTTTACTATAATGATTTGATGTATGCACTAAGCATCATGCTTCTGTTTATTGTTTGTTGTGCTTCTGCAGATGTGACCTTCAGGGGAACCCCCGTACACACCGGCGGACCGCCTCCGCCAGATAAGGAAGTGACCAAGGAGGAGTAAGGAGGCCATGTTTCGAGAGGTGCTCCAATCCTCCGAGGCTGAAAAAAGAGAACGCAGGGCATGGAGAGAGACTTTAAAAGAAAATTATAAAATAGATAGGCAGGACAGAAAGGAGAGCCAGGAGCGGATGATAAAAGTGGTAGAGGAACAAACGGAGACGTTGATGTCCTTAATCACGCTGCAGGCTGAATTCATGTGTGCGCACCACCCTCCCACCCCGTAGCTGATACAGAACTGCTTTCCATACTCTCCTCAAACTCCTCCCACATTCATTGTAACTTCCCGGCCCATCTTGGTACCTTGTTCACGTCACCCCTTCGGACTTACACACAGCCATAAAAACCTACACCTCCCTTCGTTGTTATCTCCCTTCCCACCAAGCCTATTGTCTGTGTTGTTAATTTAATAAAAACATACTCTCTGAAAGATAACCAATCGTTATTTGTCTCCTACACATGGTGGTTGCTGCTGGAATTAATACACAGTGGCAATTTGATCATATGCCGAATACAAACCATGGTCGGGAATCATCAAAATTTTCATGCAAGGCAGCAAGTTAACAAAGCAAGGCAGAGTGCTGTATAGAAAGACACATTACTGGAGCTCATTGTCAAAATGGTGCCTCAAAGCCTTCATGATTTAAGTAGCCCCCGTTGTGCTCCTGTAATAGCCCTGGTATCTGGCTGCTCAAAATCAGCTGCCAGGCGATCTGCCTCTGCGCTCCACAGTGGGAGAAACTTTTCACCCTTAGCCTCACAAATATTATGGAGCGCACAGCAGGCTGCTATGACCATGGGAATATTTTCCTCTTTTATGTCTAACCTGCCATAAAGGCAGTGTCAGTGAGCCTTTAATCTGCCAAAGGCACATTCTACGGTCGTTCTGCACCTGCTCAGCCTATGTTGAAGCACTCCTTGCTGCTGTTCAGGTTTCCTGTGTAAGGCTTCATGAGCCATGGGAGTAAGGGGTATGCTGGGTCTCCCAGGATCACTGTGAGCATAGTTACCCACAGTGCACTGCTCTCTCTGTCCGTGCTAGAGCACCAACTGTGGATGCTCTCTGGTGAATAGAAGCAACATTGTGTGAGCATGCACAAGCGATGTAATTATATAGATTTTTGATTGTTGGCGTAACTTGCGTTGACAAAACTGTGTAGTGTAGACAAGGCCTCTGTGTGGTTGTAATTTCATATGATCCCTTTTTAAAGGCAGGAAGGAAAACTTTGAGAGAGGGATTGTGGATAGATGGGAGACGATATGAAAGATAAAGGCATTGAAAGGATACGTATCTGAGGCTGGAAGGCCATAAACAAGTGTAAAAGGTATATGAGAACTGATGTTTCAGGGAAGTGGCAATCACTGAGCTCTACTTTAAAAGTATCTATGTCTAGGTCTGGGAAAATACGTATTTATTGTATGATTTGATTAATAATAAAGGGTCTTATTACAAAACTTATCCAGAGGGAAATATGAGAGTTTGGATGCACACACTGCAGGGTAATATACAGACAATATTGATACAACTTGTAGTAGTTTATGTGAGAAATAAACCCATCCTATTTAGAATAACATAATCCAACAACCAACCAACTAAAACCCAACATGGCATTTTCTGCACTCAGACCATTTCATCATCCTCTTCAGAGAGGTTACCCTGGGGTGACCAGACAGCAAGTGTGAAAAATTGGGACAGGGAGTGGGGATTAATAGGAGCCTATATAAGAAAAAGACCCCAAAATCGGGACTGTCCCTATAAAATCGGGACATCTGGTAACCCTAGGTTACCCTGATGTAACAAAATGGTGAGAGTACTCTACAGTAACGGTCCAAAACATGTCTCTGATTCAGAAAAGTAACCTGATTCCCTATTTAGACAGGGCACTGAAAGTTAAACATGTGCTTAAGTGCTTTTCCAGATTGGGGCCAAAAATATTATGCTATTGTTTTTGACTTTTAGGATAGAACATGGTAGCATTTTTATTCTAGGGCAAATATTAGTACAATCCTATCATGTCAATAGTTCCCTTCACCCCTTGAAGACTATGTAATAGGATAAGAAGTATGCACATACAGTCTGAGCTGTTAAGAGGCTGTTGCTCATTTGTAAGGTTTGATTGCATCTAGAAATCAACATTTGGCTCAGAAGTGCTTTGGTTTGATAAGGTTAACTTCTTTCCTGGGAGTGATCAAGTGTTAAGCACTGTGGCTATGAATGGAGTTCAGGTAATGGCACACCCATAAATAGATCTTCAGATTCACGGGGGAATGGATGCTGAATTCTTTCTGAAGTTTCTTTGAGCACAGAGGACCAAAACCTTTTAGTCTCCAGCACCAGTGACCTAGCAATTAAATAAATATCCTCTGAGAACATCTAAGATAAGCTGGCAAAATGTAAACATTTGGATTTGTGTAATACTGTTTAATGAATGGAGTATCTGCTCACAGTTCCCTACTGCATCTAAGCTGTGCTTGGTTGTAGTGAAGAGTGGTGGCCAGAGGGATCTGGTTGTGACTCCCTGATTCAGGCCTACCTCCTCCTCTCATAAATTAGAGCAGAAAGGCATCTTGTTCTAATGCTGCTGGCATTGCTGGCGTAAGGTCCCTTATGCTAGTGGAGAACTGGGTTATAACAGTAGAATCAACCTCTGCCACACCCCCACCATTTCTTCAGCAAGTCCATCCCTGACCTGCTCCCTCTTCTTTTTTATGTCAGCATGAGATGGCAACTGGTGTATGGAGGTGCTATGCACTTCTGGCATCTCTATGCCAGCAGAGATTCCCTCTGCACATAGGGAATTCTTCACTTGCCCAGCACAGAGTGGCCTTGAACTGGAGAACCTGGCCCCTTTGAGTCTATCACAAGAAGATTTTCTGTATGTGCTAGCCCAAGGACATTTTCAAAGCTCTTGGCATGGAAACTCATTCTAAGACATTTTTTTTCTAGAGGGTTTCAACTTCAGATTTGCTTCCCAGACAAACTTCATTAAAAAGATACTTTCAGTTTAGAAACTGTGAAAGTTCTTTATGACCATAGTTACTAGTAGCACCAAGATTACTGTAATTGAAGCATTAGATTAAAAGAGTTGTGCCTCTCTGTCTTTGTTTCCAGTTTGTTTACTTCGTGCACTGGATGACAGTTTGGGTACACAGTTTGTTTCCCTTTTTCATATGTACAGTCAATCAGTCAATTTATCTACACTGGTTTATGTAGCTCATTCACACAGCAATAGGGGAGAGAGAAACTTTTTAACAATAAATAAAAATAAGGGTAAGGCCACAAAACTGATAAAAGAACTCAGAGAACTTTGAAACTACTTCTAACTCCTTTTTTTAAATTGACTATGAACTCAACCTGAGATCTGAAAATTGACATAATCACCAATAATATACTGTACTTTGAACTTGACTGACACTTTTGTTGCTGCATGAAGCAGAATACAATCCAGGATTCTGTTCTCTAGCGATATTGGCTCTGCATTACTAATAGGAGTGACAAATTATTTTTAAGACATTTCAAAACAATGATTCAGAGACAGCAGATATAGTATGAACTTTTTACATAGCCCTTGTTTCTTGCTACAAACATAACTGAATGCACAAACACCTTTCATAGTTTGGAGAAAAGTGGTGGAAAGGAGGGTGTGTGTAACTGACAAGAATGATTGGAATTTAAATGTAGACATAGCCAAGATTCTAAAATGTTTCAGTTCAGTGTGAAACACCTTAAAGGGCACTGTTTTTTTATGAAGTGCTGAGCATTGCTCTCAAGAAAACAGGCCCCTTTAAGGTGTCTCAAGTTGAGGTAAAATCACTAGCTGCTTTTTAAAATCTTGGCTTGCATCCTTAAACTTCACCTCTCTTTCCTTTAATACTTCCATGCTGTACTTCCGAAGGAGAATGTTTCACGTACTTATGCGTCTTTCTATCAGTCTCAGGGCATAGGCGCTGACTCTGTGGGTGCTCCGGGGCTGGAGCGGGGGCAGAAAGAGGCGAGGTGGGAGCTGGGGGAAGGGGTGGAATGGGGGTTGGGCCTGGGGTGGAGCAGGAGTCAAGCACCCCCCAGGAAATCACAAAGTCATCACCTCTGTCTCAGTGGTTTAGCAGTATCTGTGTCCTGCTGTTGCTGCACAACATCACCGAAGTGATTAAATAGCACCTATGGAAGGGTCTAATCCTTGATTTTGGTTAATTATGATTTTGTCCCTTGTTTCTCAGAAAACATTTATTCTTCTTTGAGTGAGGGTCCCTATTGTATTCCAGCGAGGGTTATGCATGGGTGCTATGTGCCCAGAGTCAGAGAATTTGAAAGTGGTGTCTGTTGCTCCTTGCTTGAGCCCTGGCTCGCCTTGTGCTTTCGTCAAAGAAAGGGCGGGGCAGACCGTCTGCATCCGCAGTTCCTTCTCTCTGCCGGGTGGTCTGGGTCGGAACTTTCAGTGTCCTCGTCACTGACGCACTTTGAAATAAGACAGTGTACATAGTTTGCCAGTTTTTAGACTAGTTTTACCAGTTTATTGTAGTTTTAGTACTTGGTCTAGATAGATTTGGGTTTTTTTTGTTTGTTTGTTTTCTTCACCGATCCCTCCCTCCTCCCCTGTACTGGCATGCGGGTATTGAACTATGCCCCAGACTCCGGGCTTCAAACTCTGCGCCTCTTGCCTGCGTTCCTTCTTGGTCAGCGACGAACATCAACACTGTCTGTTCTGCTTGGGAGAAGCTCCTGTGTGTCCAGGTGCAGTATTTGCCGATCTTTCCCCAGCTGCATCCGAGAAGGCCAGGCTTTCTGCCTCTGGAAGCACCTTATGGAGCTTGCCTAGAGACCTCACTTGGACCCAGGCCAGGGAACCCCCACATACATTGGACTGAATCAGTGAGGAGCGTGTCTCCCACTACCATGTCCAAATCCGGTGCTGTAAGAACCTCTCTCACAGACCCCATAGCGGGGCCTAGTCATGAGGTAGGGAAGCATACCTATAAGCATGGGACTAAGTCTTCCTCAAAATCGAAGAAAGTGAACATTCCTTCCACGAGTTCGAGATATGGCGACAGATCACGTGCTAAGTCCCAGAGACATGAGAAGAAGTCACACAAGCAATGGAATCTAGTGGTTCTGAGCACTGGTCCATTGGTATTGTTATCACCGGCATCCCAAAATATGTGGGATCGTCCTGTTGCAGGAAAGTTCACGGCGTCAGCACTGATACCCAGAAGGAGAGGGTGCCTCTTACAGCAGGGAGATCTGGAACCAGAGCCGAGTCCCAGGATGTGTTTGCCGTGCCAAACCCGGAGTCATCTATCTATCAGGCTCCTCCTCTTCTAGAGACATAATTTCTCTACCACAGGATATGCCTGAGGTACGGGATCCCTCACCATCTGCTCCGATAATTTATGCCCTTCCACTGTCTCTAATGGTACTGCCTTTGGAACATGAGTCAATCTTTTCCTTCTCCGATGAATCAGAACCGGGAGAAGAACCGACCACGTCTGATCACCACTATGCACCTTCACGGAGACTGCCATGTTCATGGCAGCATCTACCACCTCAACCATCTCTGAGCCATTGGTACCCTATGCCGTGGGGACACCACAACCTCCCCGGGATCCAGCCTATTGGCCATACTGGGGAATCTTGTCCCTATACCTCCCCCCCTTGGAACCAGCCCAGTCCGCAAGGAAATCTTCACCTGCCTCCCCTTAAGGGATCCTTCCAGCAGGTGTTCGGATCCTATAGTAGAGGAAGAATCCCTTAGTCTGGTCCTGACAGTGCCTCCACAACCAGCTAGATTTCCCTCCTTATCTCTGGATGAAGCAATAGAACAGGGTTCTACTCAGCTTACTTACTGATACCCAAGAAAACAGCAGATGGAGACCAATCCTCGATCTTTGGCACCTTAATCGCTTCTTTCACAAGCTCAAGTTTTGTATGGTCATGCTGGCAGCGATTATCCTGTCGACAGAGAAAGGCATGTGGTTTATGGCTCTCAGTATGAAGGTTGCTTATTTTCACATGGATATCCATGGAGCCCACCGACATTTCCTCAGATTCACAGTGGACACCTGCTATTTCCAGTACAGAGTGCTCATCTTTGGAATAGCCGTTGCTCCCCAGGTCTTCACCATGGTAGCAGCTTATGTCAGATGTTATTGTGTCCTCGTGTTTCCTTGTCTCAACAATTGTCCTCTAACTGTGCTGTCCAGGCAAGAAGCCTATGTATCAACCTCCATGTTGCTCAGCCTTCTTTTGCCACTCAGAGTCAGCGTCGAAATTGATCCTAGACCCAACATAGTCTCTGGACTTCATAAGGGCTACTATCAATTTGGACATGGCACGAGCCTATTTAGCAACCAGACCGGTTTTAGGCATTATATTTTTGGCATAATTCATTTACCATTTGTGACAACCCTTAATCTTTAAACCAATCAGCCAGCTGCATGACACAGTTGGGTGGATCTTTCTGGTAGAAGATTTACACAATAAATAGGTTTTCAGTGCCACCAATGTAATGTTCTTTTTAGCATTTACCTTTTTTTGATTAAGAATGGTCTCCATAGATCCGTATATTATTACTATCATATCTTGAAAGTGGTCCCGTTAGATTCTGTTCCCTTGTGCTGCACCTATTACTATTATTGTTTTAAATAAACCAGTCTCCACAAGATAGGGGGAAACAGAGATAAAAAAGTGTAATTTATTTACCAAGTCTAACACTACTGCTATAAACAAATATACAAAATAGAAAAGGGAAATTGAACCAAGCTTCAAATCATGTCAGAAAATAATAAAAGAGATAACATGTAAGGACAGACAGGGAAAGCAAACTAAAGTAAACATCTCCCTAACTAAAATTATGAACAAGGTTTTTCTGACTCACTGCTCTCAGTGGTGAGAATTGGAGATGCCTATGTAACCTCAGCAGTCAAACCCCAGTCTGACCTGCTGTTCGCTCCTCAGGAGGATCTGCTGAGCCTGTAAACAAAATATTCAACCTTTATTCTACTCTCTGGATGCGCTGGGACTTCACCTCCAGTTTGGACAAAGTCTCTACACAGCCCTTCCTTAACCAACACAGGGAACTTCTAACATATGCATCCTGTCCTTCCAAATGAAATCAACAGAGGACTCATGCACCAGAGGGCAGAATTTAGCCCTTAATAGTCAAGTATTAAAGTTTTTAGTTTAAGGTAATGCTGTCCTGTCAACTTTTTTAATGCTTGGATATTTACTGTCTCAGCAGATATACCTCCCTCCCCCCGCACACTTCAAATGCATGTGCTTATATAACAATTTATGTCCAAATGATTTAGAAATGCAAATGAGAAAAGCCTCACAACACCTCTGTGAGGTATTATCCCCTTTCAATAGAGTGGTATATACTGGTTAGGTAACTTAAGGTTACACTAGAAGTCTGTAACAGAGCTGGAAAATTAACCCAGATTTTTTGACCCCTACTTCTGCACTGTAATCATGGGGCCATCCTTCCCTCCCAACCTGCCAAAGTGCATAGGACAGGAAATGAATGGAACAGATAGTTAAATAGCTATGGCTTGTTAATCATATTGGTGTGCAGACTGAATATTTTTATGTTAAATGCTTTCTTTATATCATAGATTCTTGTCCTTCGTTTGACATCCCTTGGTGCCTGATGTCTAATTTAGGGTCTGGTCTTGCAAACAGTTGGGCACATGAGTAACCTGAGTGTTTGCAGGCCTCTCTGAGGTCCCTTGTCCAAAAAGATTAGTCTATCTTTCTAATTGTCCCTTAGGCCCCATGCATTGTTATGGTGCTGTAGAATAATAATAATTTCTATAGTAAGAATCTCATTTCAGGGAAGTACAAGACTAACCATGCCAGCCTTTTTGTACCACTTGCTACCTTATGTGCTCCTGCTTCCACAGCAAGCACCCATCTCAAACAGTGTGAAGTGATCTGGCTTCTTTTTTTCCTATCGCCCCTGCCAGTTACCTTATTGTTGAAGAGACCAATTTGAAGTCCTGTTCTGCTGGATAAAGAAAACCTGTTCAGTTGCACAGTAGTCAGACGTAACAATAGCTCTTAGAGGGGGGCTGCTATTACTTTTTCTCATCCTTGATCCTGTAAAGATAGTGTGTTTATTAAAATAAAAAAAAAGAGAGAGAAGTAGAAGAAAAAGAAAGAAAATGAAAAAAGAGAGCAAAAAATTAGTGGGATGAGCAACAACAGCTAAAATGCATTTATGTCTAAACTAGTGAGGCAATCGACTCCCTTGCTACATGAAAATGTTAGATGAGGTGATATGTTTGCATGAGTGTGTGGGGAAGAACCTGAAATCATAACAATAATATTTATTGAATTTAAGTGTTGTCATCTTCATTTAAATATAAAAATGTAGTGTTCTCCCTCCCTCATCCACTCAGTAGAGCAAAACAAATTAATGCCAGTAGAGGCATTCATTTAACCTTTTAAGCATTTAACCTTTGGCCTCATTTAAGGGATTCCTAAAAGTGTTGTTGTACTGTTGAAATCAAGTGACCTACAGCTCAAGTCTCTTGTGTTTAGCCAAAATGTGAGTTAGTCCGTTGTTAAAATTACAGATGACCAACAGTGGTTCCATATATATCTTATTTAACTGTTATTGAAGTTAAGGCCTTGCCATATTTTTTAGCAGATTTAGTAAGTTTTATTCTCTTATCCATTAGAAAAGTGATTTTTTTTTTAATTTCCATAATAAAATAAAAACATTCTGCTTATCCTTTTTGAATAAGACATGCAATATAAAGTTAGCTTAATTGACATGTTGGGGGGAAAATATCTTCTCCCAAAGTACATGTAATTTTATTGTTGAAACATACCTTTTGTAAGAGCTGCAGCAATATTTAGCCTCATTATGTCCAGAATTTTCCTTTTGCATTTTAGTACGTGTCACAAAAATGAAACAAGATGGTGCTCTAAGAGATACAAAATGGTGGGTGAACCTTTTACTAGAGCAAATGTTTGGCCCAATCCTACTTGTGTCAAAATAAATGGGAGTTTTATTGATTTTCACATTTTATGCTTTGTTTTCCATCATTCCAAATATAATATTTTGTGAAATGTGCTTTTGTGTTCATGTAGGTTTGTTTAAAAGACTACAGCTAATTTTAAAGGCTCATCAGCATCAACTGAAGTGGTCAGTTATGTTGAAGTAATAAAATTATATAACAGCACTACTGTAGTTGTAGCCTTCTATGGAATGTACATTTGTGGTGAGATCTGCACATAAGATTACAGTGCATCAAAATATTTTTTTTATATTACCCATTTAGTTATCTTTTCTATTCCCAATTTCTTTTTAAAACCACCCACATCAACTTGCTAGAACTGCATCAAAGATATTAGAGCCCGCTGGAAAAAAAATGAGGCTTCCAGGTAATAAAAATTGAATCTAAGGGCCATAAACCTAGTTCTAAGGTCTGGGCATACAACCACCAGTGTGGTCAGTGGGAGCTATGTAATGTGAATTTAGAGTGGTACATTGACTTCAGCTGCAGGATCCTGTAGAAGTCCATTTTTTAGATGAAGTCAAGTGTGGATAAGGGGGGGAGAGGTAGTAGTGTTGAGTGTACAGTAAAATGGTGTATGTCAGAGGATAAAGGTCCAATATCCAAACTATATTTTTGAGGGAGAAATAAGAACACTGTTGTATATGTTTATATGTTAACAATCTCTGCACCTCTGACTTTCAAATGCACACAGTTTGACAATAGTAAAACTGCTATTGACTGAAGTGGGAGTAGAATTGGGCTCCTAGTTGGCAGCTGGTCTCTTGGCTGTTTCTAAGGGGCACAAGGTTGGCTAAACAAAATTTGAACAGCTAAAGATAAAATGTTGTGTTTACTTCTTTCCCAAGTGCTACATGAGTGTTTGATTCTGCAAGGTACTGAGCATCTTACCCCCATTGTCTTCACATGATCAGGCCTTAAGTTACAATATAAATATTCAAAGAAAAAGTGCCTATGTGACTGCAATATTACAAAATGTGTCTGTACCTAACGTATAATGTTTTGGATATCAAACTTTTTAAAACATCATAAATTTTGTAGTTCTTCATATTGTTTAATTACATCAGTCAATATTGTTTTCATAGAACATATCTTTGGTATGATACGTTAGAGTGACATTTTCAAAACAGTCTCTTTGCAACCTCAATTTTGCAGTTTTTGTGTGCACCAACCCCCTAAATCTGCACATCCACAATACATTGTGGTAGTTAAACCTCACTCACATTTGCATGTGCAAATTTGGTTAATTGTACATGGGGGAAAAAAATATTCAGGCACAGATTTAGTAGCCAAGTTGAAAATGTTTGGACAGAAACTTTACTAAATTATCACCCTAAAATTATTTTATGGACAATAATCTTTTCTTCACTGGTGCAGAAATCTGTTGTAACACTTTAATAGTATATGGGACTTTAATTATTTCGTGCTTCCCATTTTGTTTAGAAATCACAAACTGTATTTTGTTCTCTTTCAGTCGAAGAGGGTGAATCTTCAGATTTTGCTTTGAACTGGGACTCATCAGTGACTCAATCAGGTAAATGTTCTAGGTTTTTCTGATTGCAAAGGCTGCCAGAAAGCAGCCAGGCATTTTACAGAAACTGTATTTTGTGTCACATTCCTGTCTCAAATCCAAGACTACCCACTGCAACACAATTTTTATATCAGTTCCATATGGTCAATAAAATCTATTACATACAGAGACTAATATACTCTTATCCTCAAGGGAGTCATTCTTTCTTCTTGTGGGCACATAGAAATGGGTTGTGATTTCTCCAGTATAACTGCTTTGAAGTTTTCTGCAATGGCACTGTTGCACATTCATTCCAGTCTAATTACATAAAAACTATTCTAATAGGAATTTTAAACTTCAATCTCAATTGGAATGTGTGTATTGCTCTTCTTGGAAGAAATTACAAAGCACTCTTAGACTAGGTGAACATAAGTTTGGAAAGATCTAATATATTTACCAGTGTCTGTGTAAACCTGACATGTGTCCAGAACCTGTTAACCTATATTACATTTAACATTTGAATAAAAAGGGGATCAGAAACTAAAGTAGATTAAGCAAGTTAGGATGTCAGATTAGTCTAGGTGTGTGGTTGGTGGCAAGTTATTTACCCAGTCTGATGTACGTAATGCTAATTTGATTTGGAGTACATATTTTGTCTGTGTAATATCTATGGAATTCTCAGAACACAAATTTGTATATAATTCCTTTTGATTTTAAGGTGATAAAATGGTTAACATTAACTCTACTTCAATACTGTCTTAATATAGAAACATATCATGGTATTATAGCAGTGGTAGACCACAAGAATTCACAATCTAAATAGATGCTAAACAGAAATATGAAAATAAACAATGGTAATAAATCCCCATTCAGTGTGGATATTATAAGACTCACTGGGAAACAAGTTCACAAGGGATTATTCTCACCATAGTCAGTATCTGACTGGTCTTTAAGACAAATTTGTCTTTGCCACAGTACTTGTGGCATTCCATTTTGTATAAAACATAGTGTATGTTGTTCTGGGTACAGCATCTTCTCCACTATGGCTGCTTTGAACGATTTGTATTTTCACTGTTCTTTGATAGCAAATATTCCTGCTGCTGAAAACCCCTGACTGTGATGCAGAAGGCCCCTTTGTGCCTGGAGCTAACAGTGCATGAAAAGAGCACTCTCAGTCTTTCTTGCTTGACCTTAGTCTCAAACAGCAGTGGAGTGGAGTAACCAATGTTATCTATCAAAAATCCTGAATTATATTAAATATAACACAAGGCTGAGGTACAAAAAATATATCTGTACACATCACTAGGATGGAGTGCATTTGGGTTTTCTGGGTGAGGTTAGTGAATATATTGGAGCTATAAGAAGAGCGTGTGAAAGAGTTTTCACAAATTAGCTGCTTCTGCTCCCATTTTCTCACAGAGCTGAGATAATGGGCAACAGGGTATCCTGTTACTAGTTGAAAATACGAGTAATTCTAACTCTAGACCCTTGGAATGATGTATTACAATTGTGTATTGTGTGTGTGATCTACTTTACATCTAATTTAAGGAAATGCATGTTGACACACTTTGTAGAGGTGAATTTTAATCTTATAAACCTTTATATTGGATAGGGTACAAAACATGAGGCATGAGGCTGCAGACTGGAATAAGGCTGAAGAGCTATACGGAAAATACATTAAGAAGCCATAATATATAGTGGTGTAATACTGTGGAGTTACTCACTGTTGTGTGGTGTGCCTCCAAAGCTATATTCAGTAACTGAAACCAGTCCCTTAGTCCCAGTGTGCAAGACTTTCATTATGTTCTTTTATGATCTTCCTGTTTGCATTAACTCTAGTAGTGTGATGTAGAACTTCAATAAAGGGGGAAAAACATGCTTCAGCTTCTCATTTCATGCCCCTACCTTCCCCAGCCCAAATCAACAATATACCTTTTCCCCTTGAAAACACCAGAAACTGGACTTGTTAAGGGTGAACCATTTGCTAGATGTTTTAAATTAACATATTCCTCACTCTTCTTCTCTGGTGTTTTGCACATCTGTGTGTGGATGCAAACAGATCTACTGTGACTTCTGAGGAATTACCTTCTGGCTTGTGTGCACAAACTCTGTCTTTCCCTGAACTAATGAAGCTTCTCAGGCCACATCTATAGTAGTAAATTTAGCTACTACAGCAATGTTGGTTAGATGTGTGACTTTTTTTTACAGAATTTCTGTACCAGCAAAAGCTCAATTAGACCATTATACTGGCCTAAAAATGCCTTTGCTGATATAGCTTACTTTGCTCTCCGAACCAGTATAAGCTAAAACAGCACTTTTTTGCTGGTATAAGCTGCGTTTGCACTAGGAGGGTATACTCGTACTGACGCCTTTTTAGTGCAGACCTGGCCTTATTTAGTTGCATAGCAGGACACTTACATTGCAAGCCTTAAACTAAGTTCTGTTTTTAATGATGGCCTCCCCATACAACACTAAAGGAGTTGAGAATGTATGTTGTTGCCTGAGCAGAAACAACCCAGCCTCTCTTGCTTAGATTTGCATAGAAAATGGATTTTTAAAAATAAATCTTAATTTGTAAAAAAAAAAATTACGGTTAATTTTATTGAAATCCTAGGGTTGAAGAGGCATTTTCAAAGCAGTAGCTAGTCAACTAGAATTTTTTCGGGTCTTCCAAAAAATTAATTTCCCCAAATATTTTATTGTAGAGTATAATCAGTCATCTGAACCGCAGTTAACAAAATCTCTCTGTCATGCCAATGCTGAATATGTCCCCTGAGGTGTGACTGAAGCTCTAGTTGTACACAGTATTTAAACTGTGCTGAAGCAGAGCCCTTGTTCAGCTGAGAGCTGCAGAGTTTACAAGCTCCAGTCCTGTGCCATTATCATCTCTGCAAGGCAGGAAATGCAGAGCCAGTGAACTTTCCACAACTGGAAGAGCTAGCTCAGTAGGTTTGAAAGCATGTGATTGTTGACTTCAGTATTTGCTGGACTGGCTCTCCTGATTATTGTAATTTGTAAATTAGAAGTATTTTGGAAGGATGGAAATAGAACTCTGGTTGAGGTGTTGTAGCTTTCAAAGTACCACAAATGCTAGAACTTTGTTAATGTGGCTACTTCAGTTTTTCAAAAAATAGCGCTTCAGTGTCAAAGTTTCAATGAGGTTCTGAACAATGGAGGATGCTTACAAATCATTGATTTGCAGGTGATATTTAATGCAACGTGGAGATTTATCAATGTGCGCGTTGTCAATGGAATTCATGTGGCCACGTTTTTATGAATCACATTGATTATTTACTGCAAGGATTTTGTCTTTTTAGTTCAGTTGGTTGTCTTTTCTTCATGTAAAATTTTAACCTCTACCTAGACTGGCGATTAAAAGCTCTTCTCCCAGTTATCTGTCCAGTTGAAAGGTTTTACAGAAGTCCAAGCCTTCTTATTAGTTACTTGAACTAGTTCTGTAAATGACAGTTTTCTATCATAATTTAAGCTGTGTGTATTAATTTGGAGAATCAATAGAATACATTATAAGTAAGCTTAGAAGAGTTATATTTTTATATTGTTATGATTTCAGTGTATAATATCAGTGTTGATTTTTAAGCACTTTTAAGATTTTCATTTATTTATTTATTTTCAATTATGCAAAATCATGGACTTCAAGCATTTTTTCCCAATTTTTATGGATTAAAATTTTCATAGTTGTGGGAAATTATTGGGGGTGTTGACAATTATTTAATGATAGTAGACACTGAGATTCAAAAAATTAAAGCTTTATAACTGTTAAAACACAAATTGTCAAGCTCACATCTTAAAATATACAAAATAAAACATCCTTAAATCAAACTCAAATTCTTAAGCCACATTTTTCTTACTTCATCTCTCTGTACATTTCAGTTATTGTAGATGGAAATATTCTTCGTCAGTTTGTGTGTGTACTGTGAAATCGATGTTTACTGTTATTTACTGATAAAAATCTAATCCTTCCTAGCCTAATTATGAGGGAGAGGTTGCTCTGATGATATGGAAAAATAATCTCTTGGTATTAGTTTGTGATCTAGCAAAGGGTATATGTAAGTTTCCCGGTTCTTCAATTTTGTATAATTGCTTTTGAACTTAAATTTAAAAGAACAGAATCTTTTTTTTCTTTCTTTTTTTCTTTCTGAATCTTAGGGACTTAGTTAGCAGATCAGTAATGTTTTGTTGTTTAATAGACAGTTGTGTTATGTCCCAGAGGACAAGAGAGGTAGAATGCTCATTCACCCGGCTTCTGTCTGTTAACTGTGACTGCCACACTTGCAAGCTTGCACTGCTGCCCCCACATCTAACACAGAAAGCATCTCAGATATAGGGTAGGTTGGGCAGGGTTTCCAGTGGGAGGACAGAGTCGCATCAAGAGCTCTGATTTGCCAAAGGGTTTTCTGCTTCTTCTAAGCGAAGAGGAAAATAAGATTTAATATTTGTCTGGCTAGCCCATTGCTTTGCAGTCCTGTATTACGGTGGTAATACATCACTGGAGCATTATCTAGAGGAGCAACAAGGGACATTTTAAAGAAGTAAAAAGTCTTACCAAATATATAGAGAATCTAAGGCATTTTTAAAGAGGTATAAAAAGCATTTTTATATGGGGTTTGCTGGGGAATTTCTCATTAGCTAGGCTGGGAGGCCTAGGGGGAGCCAAGCTAAATTGTCTGGGGCAATCAGAGTAAGATTCTGTGTTCTTCCCAGGAACTCAGTGAACTAGAAGGCTTGCACTTTTTGTCAGTTCCTGAGATACATGTAACTCCAGACCGCCTTTTTGCTACACTTAAACACAAAAGTAGGGTTCAATTACCTTTGGGTTGTGACACAAACTGAGAAGTTGGGAAACACAAAATGATGTTCCAGTAGCACAAATAAGGGATGGAATGTCAGTCTGAACTAGTACACTTGGAAATTGGTGGTGTGTGTAGGGGGTCATTATAATACAGTGTTCACCAGTGTGTAATAGATATGTTTACAGAAGTGTCATTTCAGAATTTGTTTGCTTTAGGACAGTGTGCCATCAGTGCCAATAAAAAAGTCAAAATGTTAAAAATACTGTGTCATAAACCAGTCATGCTGGAACAAACCCCTTGAAATGAAGTAGCGTGACTGGCAGGGATGGCGCTAGGCAGTTATTACATTAATTTCTAAATAGGGTGACCAGACAGCAAATGTGAAAAATTGGGACAGGGGTAGGGGGTAATAGGCGCCTATATAAGAAAAAGACCCCAAAATCGGGACATCTGGTCACCTTATGTCTAAAGCACTCATTGCTGTATTCACTGGGTGTTGGCCTGTGTAGATGCTGTAGTTCAGCAAATACATTAAGCTTTATACTGTTTTCATCTTGTGTATCAATTATTGTCTCTCTCTTGTGTCTTCCTTCCCAAATCCTCTCAAATCACACTGCTTATTTCATCGGATGAGATACTCTTCTCCATCAGCTTCTCAGATGTTGGTGGCTCAGAACCTGTAGGTTTTCAGGCTATTCTGCTGCAGTGGTCACTGGTTAGGGAGTTGCAGAAGAGGTGGCAATGGGAAGATGAAAAAGGAGAACAGGATAGCACCGAGGATGTGTTTGTGCTGCTTCCTCTGCTGTATTGGCCTTGGCAGATGCTGTTGTACCATCTAGTCCCATGGCTAGGAATAAAGAAGGCACATGAATTCTGAAATAAACTGTGTGTATGTATGCATGTATATGGTATATTTTATATGATATACCTCTGAAAGTGGTTTATAAAGGAAGTTCTCACAGAGCTGTCACTGTGTCAGGGCATACACTGCAATAGTAGTGGTTAGAGTGCTCCACGTGGAGAGCCAGTTGACCTGTAATAATAATGGAAGAAGAAAGCTTTTTGGACCCCCTGCTCCCTCTGTTCTTGTACTGTGTCTATAGTTCTGCTGGCCATCACTCAACACAAGGATTTGGTGCTGTGCCAGAACTAGGGTTTCCCACATGCTGGTTTTGTACACTATGCTACTTCCTTTTTTAATTGTCTTTTTAAAAAGTTTTTCTGCTTGAAAAAAAAAAGGTAAAATTAGCAGATTTTGTTTTGAGAGACTAACCCCAAAATACACTTCTTTTTTCCTCCTGTATCTTTGTGCAGTGCCTCCCAAGTATTTTGATTTGTAACTCTAACTTCAACTGTTGCAGAAGAGGAATGTCTTTCCATTACTTGGGTCTAACATTTAAAACAGTTTAAAATGGGCGGGTCCTTTTAGGGGGGATATTTTACTTTCTGTTTTTCTTGCTATCTTAGAAGCTTCTTTACCTACTTGTTTTTTCCTTTTTCATTTGCCAAACTTTGCTTTGTTTCTTCACACCCCCAGCCCTCGGACTACCTGAGTTTCCAGTGGAGAGTAAGCTAACATGGCATTATATCATTTACATGCTCTGCTGTGGCAATACGTTCAAATTTCTGTTGCAAAAAGAGCATTAGAGAAGAAAGCACTGTTTTTTGTAAGTGTAACAAGGACTTAACCCAGTCTGGCATTAGGTCCTGACACTGCCCCAGTTAATCAGACATTACATTGCAAGTATTTTCTCAGTAACTTTTCCCTTTTGGGAGTCTGATTTATTCATTTAAAGTTCAAAGCAACCCTTATCTTCCCCCCGGCCCGCCTGGCTAGCTCACACTCACGGGGTTCTTAGTGTGAGCTCTACTTAGACTTTCCTCCAAGTAGTTCCTGTTCCCTGCAGGTCTCTCTCTCAGATCTTTTACCTAGCAGCTCTGGAGAGTTACTCAGCATAGGCCTCCTTACTGGCCCTCTTCTGACTGTTCTTAGTCCAGTGGTTCTTAGGTCTCATTCCTAGATCTACTTTCTCAGGTGTGTCTCCTCGGACTGAATTTAAATTCCACGAGTAAGCCCCATTCTTAGTCTCATGCTCCCCATCACATGGCCTGGGTATTCATTCCTTCCATGTGGGGAGGTGGGTTAAACTTGGCACAGATGAGGTTGAGCCGCCAAACCCTTAATAGGCCAGCTCACCCCATGACGTGAAAACAGTGTTTTTTATTTTGTTTTGTTTTTAGGTAGTAGCTATTGCCTTATTTAACTTTTAAGTGGTAGAATGCAAAATAATTCCTGGATATGTTCCCTCCATATCAGAACAATTTTAAGGTAACTTGAGTGAGCATTAAAAACCTCCAGAAACTCTGAAATCACCCCTCTCCAGGACTGCAGCCAAACTAAGGCATCTCTATTAAAAATGTCAATTTCGTTAGTGAATCAAGATGAATAAGATTCTGGCTAAAATTTTGGCCTGAGGGATTGTAAAATCTGATCCATCCAGACACAGCAGGTGTTCTTCAAGAAATGGAAGACTCAAGAACTTTATTGATGGAGTGTGGAACATCGCTAATCCTGTGATAACCTCTTCTTGGATTTGGAGGCCTTTGATTATATAAGTGAAAAATACTGGAGCAGAGGGTTGAGGTGTGGGGGGTGAGGGCTCCGGCTGGAGGTGAGGCCTCTGGGGTGGGGCCGGGGATGAGGGGTTTGGAGTGTGGGAGGGGGCTCAGGGCTGGGACAGAAGGTTAGGGTGCTGGGGGTGGCGTAGGTGAGGGCTCCGGTTGGGGGTGTGGGCTCTGGGTGGGGCCTGGGATGAGGGGTTTGGGGTGCAGGCTGCCCCAGAACTGTGGCAGGGAGAGAGGACTCCCTTCTGAAGCAGCCCCATGGCCGGAGGAGAGGTGCCTCTCCCCGCCGCAGCAGCTCTGGGGCTGGGGGAGAGGCGTCTCCCTGCCACAGCCCTGCACGCCCCAAGCTCCCCGCCCACCCCCTATTCCTCACCTCACCTAACCCTACATCTCTCTCCTCTCTAGGGCCCAGGAGTTGCGCGCCTGCATGGCTCTCCTCATCAGGTGTGCGGCCCTTGATGGGCTCCTGTGCAGCCATGCAAGTGCGCACCTTAGAGGGAACACTGGAGGAGACACACATCCACCCAACACTAATACTGTAGAGTTAGTTCTGGAGTTAATATGTTGGTGTAGTAGGGCACTTACATCAGCGGGACAAGGCTGCAGTGTGCACACTGACATAATTAGGTGCCTTATATCCACCTAACTATGTAGTGTAGACCAGATCTTTGTGTGTGGCAAATTGGGATGTGGCTCTACAGCACTCTAGTCTGCTGCACGCTAACTGGCTGCCCGGACCCTGCTGCTGTTGCTTGCTAAAAGCTCCATAGTGGGCTTTGACATACTGCTGTTTGAAACAGCGTCCGCATGGGAGCTTAGTGCACAGACGGTTAGTGCTCTGTACTTTCACATCTTGGCTTGCCATGGACTAAGTCTCTGTATAGACAAGCCTTAATTATATAAGGAGGTTAATACTTGATTCCCTAAAGGACTAATAGAATTTTTTGTTTTGGATACTTTGTTTTTTATTGCTGAGGTTTCTTTTATAGTTTAGGTATAATATACTAATACTGTGCAGCCTCTCGGAAGAGGACATGCTTTTGAGTCACCTTTCATTGCTATACTGTGGAAAATTTAAGCTTTATCTTGATCTTTTATTTTACATATATCTAATTTATTGTAAAACCAAAAGGTAATTGTGACTGTACATCCGCACAGGGGCATTGTGAGGATAAATACATGAAACATTTTGAGGTGCTCCGATACTGTAGTAATGGGAGCCATATAAGCATCTAATATAGATAGATAAAATTTTTTGGGGCCAGTTATATTCTAAAAAGTGGCAATTAAAAATATCATAATCCCTTCCCATCTTACTGCAATCTGTAGGGGCCCCTGAGGAAACTTTGCCTTTGTCTATAAGAAAAATTACTTCTTAATGAATGAAAGTCAGTTCATAGCTATACAAGCTCCGCAGAAATCAGAATGTTTCTTTGAACAACTAAGTTGTTAGCTGGAGTGACAGAAGATCCCATGCGTTCTGTGTTCTGTTTGACTGACATCCTGTGGCCGTATCACTTTAAGGAAAAGGAGAACTATAAAAAATTAAATTCTTCCAGAAGCAGTTCCTTCAGAAGCCATTGCCGTGCGCTGTGTAATGCTGCTTTGACACACACATCTGTCATGGAAACAGATGTTGCCCTATAAATCTGCTCAGATGTCTCTGGTGGTGTGATGCTATAGGTATTCTCATTTTGTTTAGGAAGGGAATCTCCTACAAGAATGAACAATCTGATGTGTGCACAGCATGTGTGTCAGTATTTAAATTACATGCTCACACCTGTGTGAGTATCACCTGTTTGAGAATTATGGCATTATCTGGAAAATACTTATTATTAAAAATGTTAATTGGGACGATCACAGCTATAGCATTTAGGGGGCAACTAATTTCCTAGGGAAGAGAGGGAGGGAAATAAAAGATAATTTAAAAATCAGTTATCAAGGTGAATCACCCTTCCCTCCTTTTTAAAAATAATTTTATTTGAAAGCAAAGTCACAAAGCTACTTAAATAAAGCCAAAGAAACATGGTCCGTTCTTAATACTGTCATGGTTAAGGACAGTGGTTAAGGACAGTTCCCCTCAACTGGCATAGCTGACATCTGCAGCAGTGTAGACTTCTGGGTCTCAACAAATTGAACTATAATGCACTGCATTGTATTGCATATCACTGCACTATCAGAGATAATTGACATTCTTTCTAAGTTATATACAGTAATACAGTGTGTTATCCATGTCTGAGACTAGATCAAATCTGCCGTATCTCAATGAGGTATTTTGGGTTGTACTCAACTGAAGTCCATTTATTATAGTAGTGTGTGCTACTGTTATTAACCACTGTGATTAAGAGTAAGGTGGTGTTCCCGTTATCAAGTCTATTGTTGGAGGCATCTCTCCTTATAAAAAAACCCTGCCATCTGAACTGAAACATTATGCACACGGTGTCACCCTAGCAGTGAATTCTTTCACCACATTTAGGGGGAAAACTTTTTTGGGCATGGGTCTACTATCATTTTGAGTTTTCCCTCTCTCCTCATTCCAAATGTATTTTTTCAAAGTCATATTTGCCAACCAGGTAGGCCCAGTGCATGTCATCAAGGCACTAAGGTAAGGGTGCCGTGACATCCTCAGGGCCCTTCGTTTTTGTTTTTTATGTTTAGAATTTCCCAGGAGTTTATCAATGTTTGTTTCAAAAAATTAAAAAAAAAAAAAAAAAAAATGGTGAAAATTGATACAAAAAGTTAACTTCTGTTCGGGTAAATATAGGGGTTAATATTGGGGGGATGGGAGAACAGATAATAGCAACAAATAGAGAAAGGAAGAGTATTGAAAGTGAAAGCTCTGGTGTAGTTCATGAACTGTACGTCAACAGTACGTACATATATGCACATGTGCATATTCCGCTACATTGTCTGTCTTTAACAGCCTCTCATTTACACTTAAGTGTGTTTATCTGAATAATAAATTAGTCTATCTAATGTATTATATTTTCTTAACATAATCAAGTATTTCCATGTATTTGAGTGGTCCAAAATTGGGGTGAAAATCTTTTTTTTTTTTTTAAAGCTTTTGTAAACCCAGGGAATATTTTGGTAAAAATTGGCATAAACGGACAACAAAGGGCCGTAGACAGCCTTCATTCTGAATTTCCAGTCACACAGAGGTAGAGGCATATGCATGCGTTTTATTCTTCATGGACTCCAGCTATTGTTTTCTTAGCTCTGCAGAACAATGTCTGTCAATGGCTGTCAATGCAGAATTGAAATAATTTGTGCCCTGTACGGTTTGCAGCACATACGTACCAAAACTTGCATCCCATTTCTCAAAATTGTGTTTTAACTGCTGGGAGTGGATGTCTTATTTACCTATACCTTTTCAATTCCTTGTCCCTTCAGAGATGGGTCTTCCAAACCTCAAAATCCTGGGCTTTCATCTGCTGTATTTTTTCCGTTTTCATTTCCTTTCTCTCAAAGGCCTTGTGTTATCAAAATCCCCTCCCCAGCAGGGTTTCTGTTCCTTCTGGGTCAGGTGTTGCCGTTGCAATTGAACTTCATTGCACTGCGACCCCCTTCTGACAACAAAAATAACTACACGACCCCAGCAGGGGGAGCCTGCTGAGCCCTGCTGCCTGGGGTGGCAGGGCCAAAGCCCGAGCCCCAACGCCCTGAAAAGGGGGCTCAAAGCAGAAGCCTGAGGGCTTCAGCCCCAGGCAGGAGGCCTGTAACCTGAGCCCTGCCGCTTTGGCTTCGGACCCAGGCGGTGGGGCTCAGGCTTCAGCTTTGGCCCCGGGCCCCAGCAAATCTCAGCCATTAAAATAGGGTCACAACCCACTTTGGAGTCCGGACCCACAGTTTGAGAACCGCTGTGCT
The DNA here is from genome assembly GCF_013100865.1 of Trachemys scripta elegans. Classification (NCBI taxonomy): domain Eukaryota; kingdom Metazoa; phylum Chordata; order Testudines; family Emydidae; genus Trachemys; species Trachemys scripta. The sequence continues at coordinate 27,933,657 of NC_048310.1, read as the reverse complement.
AGAGGGATTTGCCAGAGGTAGACAAGAGGCAATGCCTTCTCATCTTCTTTATGCTGACTGCAGTTTGTTTCTGTGTTTTTTCCTTTTATGCTGCTTTGTCACTTTCCTGCTGCCCAAGCAAAGGAATGAATTAAGATGAAAATTTTCTGTGTTTTTAGATCAAAATTAGATCTAATGTTTAGAATGGCCCAAGGGGATAGAACTAGCAGTAATGGGATGAAATAAAGCAAAGGAAATCTTAGGCTGAATATCAGGAAACATTTTCCAATAGTGAGATCTAATAGAGTGTGGGATAATCTCCTGTCACTTAGGTCATTTTCAGACTGGACTGGACAAAGCATTTGAAAATACACTGTAGGAACAATCTCCCATTGGCAGTGGGATGGATAAAATGATCTACTAGGTCTTTCTCATCTCTAATTTATCTGATTCTACAGTGCTCTGGATTTGCTAACCTCCTGTAGATTTTGTGACAAAAGAAGACTAAATAACCAGGCAAATCATGCTTTCTATAAGATATTTTATTCATTTTGATGGGGATTGCAAAGCACTTTAAATTTCATTGTTCCTGGTGGAAGGTGTGTCTCTCTGCCCCACATCCCTTATTTCTTTTTCTCTACCCCTTGACTATCCTATATTGTGCCTAGAAGTTTAAAAGAAATGCTGCCTTCTTCCTTTAATAGCCCTTCCCTCACTCTCCTCAACCCCCTTCCCTCGATATCTCTTTCCTCCTTTCAAAACAGGCAGTATGAAAGCTGTACCCCTAGTACTAAACTCCTACTATGCCTATTCAGAAGTGCATCACGTTCTAGCTATTCTTTTACACAGGCCCTGGCACCATGGCCTCCAATGGCTCTCCCATCTTGCAGTAGACCAGACTGATCCCACTGCATACTGAGTGGAGCTCTTGCTCACTCCATTGTCTGAGGGGGCTCATTCTTTTTGACCGACAGCAGCTTGGTGATCCAGGTTGTTGAATAGTTTCTCTAGGTCAGTAGCTTTCCATTTCCAGACTTGGATCTGGTGGGAGGGGAGAGAGAAGAAGGATGCTGTACAATAGAGCTATGAATCGGCAAGAGGCAGCTGCAGTGGTTTTTCCATTAATATTTGTAGAAGTAGAAATCTAGAGGGGCTAAATGAAACTCCCATAATGAACAATTTCTTCAGCTGTTACACAAGCTTCTATCTTGTGGAATGCTGGAAGACCTTGTAGTGGTAGCTGGTACTTAAATACTTCCAGATTGAATGGGTCTAAAATAAAAGTAACAGAACATATTAAACTGGTCTGGCGTTTTCCAAGAAAAAAATCAATATACATTTGTCACAGTAGATGATTGATAGCTGAGATGAAGGTAATTATGCTAGCCACAAGAGCGGGAATTTTAAACAAAAGACTGAAGTAAATATGCAAAATGGAATAAATAAACACCACTTTGCTTTCCCAAGCTGAATGAGGATATTTGATATTAATCCCTTTGCAGTGGTGAGCTATATGGAACTCCCAGTTCCTTGCCCAAACTGTCTTTGTTTTTTCACTACAGAATTCTAGAATCATTTAGGTTGGAAGGGACCCCAGTGGGTCTTACTCAACATGATCATAAGCTCTAAGTATATATGAACAATCATTTATTTTTAACATATTATGCAGTGATACTGTGTTTAGTGCTGTACAAGACAGTAAATATGAAGGTCGCACCCACTTCAAAGAGTTCGTAGTGCAACTATAAACTAAAACAAGACACACTGGGACAACTAGAGTGAGGAGCTACCATAGCCAATTCCCTCCCTTATTTTAAAAATGGATATAAACTGACTTAGAGAGACAGGGTGGGTGAGGTAATATCTTTTATTGGCCCAACTACTGTGGTGAGAGAGACAAGCTTTTACACTTACCTAGAGCCAAGGATCCAAGTAAATTATGCCCTGAACTTATTTTATAATCTTTTGTTTTTGTTTTTTTTAAATGGGAAAACTGTTCAAAGGCTGGACATGCCTTGTGGCTCTCACTCTGAGATAAATGGCTGTTGTCCTTTTTGAGGAGGAATAGCAGCATAGGGGAAGATTTAAAAGATGTGTGCAGAAACCTACCATTGGATTGTATTATGGGTGGGGCAGGTGCTCAGCATGCTTATCTTGGAATGATCATGTGACCCACCCTTTTCTGGGTATATCTTCAGCAAGGCCATATTATTAAATGACTTGCTAATTCCAGAAGAACCAAAGTGGAGCCATAGAAAAGGACTGACAAGTGCATAAGCCCCAATCCTGCTCCCAGTAAAATCGTTAATAAAAATTGATTTCAGTAGGAGAAGGATCCAGCCCATATGTTGTAACTCACCTTTTCACCCTTTCCCTCATTTTATTATTCTACAGCATTAGCAGTGTACATACTGCTGTACAAAAGGTAAAATAAGTTCGAATTTTGATGCAACTATACATCAAGTTTGTGATCAACTGCCTGCTTATTTGCATGTTTTACTAGCCATGCCTTGTGTCTAACACACATGCCTTTTGGATGGTTTTGGCATTCATTGTGTGAGTTAATAGACAGATACTAAATACAGAATAGAGAAATGAAAAACTACATATTTTTCTTGGAAATGCTGTCTGTATTTCACATAAGTTTTGACAAGATTAATCCTCTAACTAAATTATCTGGCTTGTAGACAAATCTGTTCTTAGATCTGCTGAGCTAATGTGTAACCATTAGCTCATATACCCACCAATCAAAACAACCAAATGACCAATTTACTTAAGGCTACATACATTGTATTTTAAAAAAAATCATAGTGAGTTGTGAAGCCTGTAATGTTAATTGTCTGTTAGCACATTATAATTGCTGTAATTATTTGCAAGGAAAACGATATAAGGGATGTACATTGTATTTTTCGTACACTTTACATGTTAGTGATCTGCTAAATCTTCCACTTAGAATTTTGCTACTCATTTTAAAAAGGATTAAAAGCCCTCCATAGAAGTTAATAGTATGATCTCATCTGTAAACCTGGACTTCCGGGTGTTATTTTTAACCCTGAGTCGTGGTTGTCTAAAGCTGTTATATATGAAAATCTATACTGCTTGACCAGTCCGACCTACACTCAGTTTTTCTGAAGTCCAGCTGCGAGAGAGCCCTCAGCACAAATTGCTAGCCTATTGCCTCCCACAGTCACTGTAAGGAAGTGGGCCAAAAGCTCCTCCGTGTGGGATTAAAGGAATGTGTAATGGATTAAAGATCAAAAATGTTAATTAAGAAATGGTCTTTTCTAATAAGATGCCTTCAAGGGCACAATACCAAAAATGAGGAATTGTCTCCTTTTGGCAACATAGCTTCTGTTGTAATGAAATTGGAGTGCATGGGTAAGGGAGGAACAAATGTAAGACTCGTTTTAAAGACATTTGTTTCAAAAGGAACAAATTAATTAGCAATAAAAAATAGGAATACAAAAGTCAAAATGACATTAAAGCTGAATGTTACTGCACAGCGTGCAGATTTAGACAGGTTTGTTGCAGCTTCACGTTTTCTTAAGTACTGTTGTGACTGCGAAAGATGGACTACTTCAGTTCATTGATATTTAAGCAGCTCTAAAGTACTTTGGCTGCAAAATACCTCTTTTGCTGGAAGTTTTGATACACTTGAAGTGAATGCATGCAAGTGTTTGGGTTTTTTTGTTTGTATTTAATTTTCTAGGCACGCAAAGTCTAGCACATTCATTGCTGGTGTAAAACTTTTACACAGTATTTGTGGAGAAAGCATTTGTCTCTGTTTAGAAGAGAGAAGTAGCAGAACTCAAAACTGTGGTATTCCTATTTCCTTTAAACTGGAGAACTTTAAACTTTACATATAAAATAAAGTTCAGTGTTACATTTTGTGCAAAATCCAGAAGGTGTTTTTGAGCTCTGTGAAACATTATTGCACTGTGAACATCATTATAACCAAGGCAAATCCGTGTTTTCTTAAATTCTTGACAGTCACTGAAACTGCTGTTTTGTTAGCAAACAAACTGTTACATTTTCTTCTGTTAAACTCATCTAAACGCATATAATCACATGAAAGACTGTAGTTGACAGCTGGCTTATTACCTGTTAATCTAAATTCTAAAAGTCAGGTAATTTTAGCAGAATTTTTCCTCATGGTGGCCACTTCTCATCCCTTCCCACGCTTTTCCACCTCCTAATGTCTTAATGCTGAAGCTACAGCATTTCTTAAGCGAGTTATTTGCTAGCATAAAATGGAAGGACTTGTAGGCAAATTTCTTACCTCTCAGTTGGAAGCTTTCATTTGGATAAAGAAAACCACGGCTACTGTGATGCTCTCTGTGTAGTATGTTTATATATCTTAAGCTTCTAGCTGTTGATTGAACCACAGCTAAAGAGAATTTTCAATTTGAAAGAAATATTGGTGCAGTGTGTTAAACATGTGCACACCAATGGATATGTATGACAAGGAAGGGTTTGACTAAAACATTTTGGCATAAGGAACTACTTGAGGACAGTGCTCCAGAATTAGGTTTGTAGCTCTAGCTCTATACATTTTATCTTCATCTGTTATGTAAAGACTTAACTACGAAGAACATTCTGGTGCAGAGATGATATAATCACATGAAAGACTGTAGTTGACAGCTGGCTTATTACCTGTTAATCTAAATTCTAAAAAAACAAACACAAAACCGGAGAAAGAGGCAAATGATGTAAGAATACTTTCACTAGCTAAATGGTGGTTTTCCCCCCCTATTCCCCTAATTTAATTTAGGATAGGTTCAAATATGGAATCAGATGAGATGGACACTAGGGTTCATGGTTCGGTTTATTTAGGGGTAGGGCTCAAATCTGGATTACATGGTGCTGAAATCTCATGGTCTGTTTTTATGAGATTTCATTTGAATTCAAATGGGAATGTAGACTCCTTTTGGGTCAGACTCAAAGAAAATGATAGAAATGTTTCTGATCCAAAGAGTTATGGTATATTCTAACCTTTCCAAAATTTGGAGTTTGGATTTGAGGTTCCAGTTTTGCTCCATCTCTAATTTTAATTGATTCCATTTATGGTATTAGATAAAAATGGGAAAGGGAATACGTAGATTTGGTGTGGAGTAGATCTCTACTGGGAACAACAGATCAAAGGTTCCCAATAGGAAGTTTATTCCATAATTTCCTTCTGTGCATTCACTGGCACAAACTTGCCTGCATCTGGTATTGGCCAGTTTTGGAGATAGGAATTGTCACATCGGAATTTATCAAGAGTCCATGTAGTCCAGTATCCTGTCTTCCTCCAAAACCTTTGAACAATAACATAAACACCTAAAATATATGTTCTCTTCATTTTAATTTCAACTGCAGTGGCGATGTCTTAAATTCTGCATCTTTGATTTAAGATAATAGGATTATTTGTTAGAATAATGCCAATTTTACAAAGTAACTAACTGTGTGTGTGTATAGACACACACACACACACACACATAGACACAGACATAAAAACCCTCTGTACATAATTTATTTGATTGTAACTTTATATCAAGCTCTTCTTTAGAATATGAATTCTAAAACAGGAGACCATTTATCCTGTTAAAGAAATGTTTAATGTAAAATCATTTGGCTTTCAAAGCTTGATCATATTAAACAAAATAAATGAGGTTGCATATTTCTCTATCATATCTATGAACCATATTCAAAGTCAATAGGGTTATGTGGGTGTAAGTGAGAACATCATTTGGCCCACAGTACCACAAAAGCAATTGATTTTACATGTTAAAATAACTTTCTTAACTTTCCTGATGAATGTGAAATTCCAGGTAATTATCTTGCTTCACGGACAAGACTTTATATTGACTGAGGTTAATTTTTTTTTGCTAATTTTTGTTGTGGAGAATTGGCATTCCTGGTAGTTTCTCCAGCAGCCTATGTCACAGTTTAGGAGCTTGTGAAACAACTATATGAAAGAGATCCCTTCATTTGTGCATTGTAACATCTGGAGTGTACTGAGTACTGTACTGCTACATCCCTTTCCTCTCTGTCTAGTTTTTGTGGTGTTTTTCAGAGGAGCAGGTAACTCAGAGAAAGGAAGAGGCAAACATCTTGATTAATAAAATGGATGCCTTTTATGAAGAAATGCTTCTACCTCCAGAAACCTGCCTTAAAAACCTATTTTAAGATAACAAAAGAAAATTAATTTGTGGATTCATCTGTTATGAATGGGAGGACCATTACAGGCAGGAAGGGCACAGGTTTTGCAGGTCAAAATTGTGATGCTTGGCAGACCCACATGGGGAACCCCTTCCTGGTTAAATCCCATTGAAATCAGCAAGTCAGTGGTGTTACACAAGATCTCATTTTGGCCCTGGCTGTTTGCTTTGTACTTGGCTTTACCTACTACTGTTAGTTCCTTACTTTCATTAGAGAAGTATTCGCACATGCTATTTAGTGGGGGAATAGATGAAGATCAAATAGAAGTGCAAATTATATTTCATCATTCTTTTTTAGCTTCCCCATCCACTGGGAAGTACGCATTATTGTTGAGCATTTTCTGAAACACCAGTTAGCTAATGGCCAAATTGGCAAAATTTACTCTAGATGAAAAATAGCAAAATCGCTAATTTTCCTTATGGTTTTGCTTTAAATGTTTCACGCAGCTGTAATGTTGAAGACTCCAGCAACATCATCTCTATAGATGTCATTTTCTGCATATCTGCAGTTATGTTTTAACAAGTAAGCCAAAGGTACTGCCTTCATTGCAGAATCACACATGGTCTCTATTTGCCATTTATGCCCACACCTCCAAAAAAGAGATCAGAGCACATTGTGTGGGTTGTTCAGTATTTATGGTGTATTTTGAAATAAGAATTTTCATTAACAAGGATGTTCCTCCAAAACAGTTAAAAATAGAGTGGTGAACGCCTGGGCTCTTTTGTACACTGAAGTTTTAAATCTGTTTGTATTTTAAGTGCTTTTAGTTACACAACTCCAGCAGACATACTGTACGTGTTACAGAACCATTAACAACATGTTAGATGAGAAAAAATGTCCTACGAGTTAAGTGATTTTAGCTTGACACTGTAGTTTTATTTTAAATCTGTATCTGGTTAATGAACTTTGTGATCAGAGTATATAATGTATTGAAGACATAGGAAGTAGAAGTGATTTTAAATATAGGCTCCTCACATTGTATTGTGAACAGGGTGGGAGGATGAGAAATCTCTCCCCTTTGGCTTTAAACCTCTTAAGAGAAGGGAACCAATGTGCATAATACTGCCTCATTCCATGAATCTACATGGGCATATCCCCAGAAACCCCACATGATCCAGATCCCACAGGGTTAGTGGGGCTTGGGGAGAGTTGCTCTACACAGTATCGATCTCCATGAGGGAAGTTCATGCTTACCATTCAGGTTACCTTTTCCCTAGTCCCACTCTGTACATTCTTTTGCCCAGAGATGAGATGGGGGGGGGTGCAAAATGAGAAGAGAGGGTAAAGAAGCTGTGGCATCAAGCAGGAGTGGGGACCTGGTAAATAGTGGGAAAGGGCTGAAACCCCTCCCCCCCAATGTATCCCCTGAGATCTGTGCAAAAATCCTATGGAGATCTATGTAGTTGGGGAGAGAGGCTTCTTGTGCTCTCTGCAAGCCAGCAAACCCCATCCCTTCGATGCAACGAGACACTTGAGTATTTCTTATGGAGTTTTCTGCTTAACTTTGCTCCCCTCGTGTGTTCTTTAGTGTGGGTGAATGATGTAACACAAAAGGAAGCACTGGTGCCTTCCTTCAGAAAGACACTAGGTATAGGAAAGGCCAACAACACAAAATGTGCAACACTTTACATGTCGGATGCAGGTAAAAGAAAAGGCCTTTTTTTACCATGTAATCCCTTCTCTCATAGGGTTTCAGTGTAGAATGTGCTGCTTTGTAGAATTAAGTTCTCGAGTGTGGGTTTCTTAATTGTCAGCATCTAAAATGCTAAAATGCAAATTTAATAATTTAAGGACTAAATCTGGGGCTGGTCCCCTGCAAAGAAACCTACTCTTTTAAAATGGCTAATTTATTATTATTATTACATTTTACCTTGTACAGAGTACACAGGGAATGGGACTGCAAAAGAGCACATCAACTAAATTAGGGTTAATTAGAAATCCTCCCAAATAGCTGGTGCTTCATCAGCAACAGAACAGCATGTAAATAAATCTAATTTCTCTTCAACTAAACTCTTCACAAGCTTAATTATAGCAGCAACAATGTTTTTTTTTTCATTAGTGAAAGAGGGTCATTATTAGCTCTGTCTGGTAACAGTTATTATGAGCAGTCTCAGGTACCACCTTTCATAGGTGTCCTTTGAGACTGCAGAAGAACTCGAGGAACTTTCAGCATATACTGTAGAGCCCAATTAAGGTAGGTGGTTTGCAAGAAACATGAGAAGCAGAAGGCACGAGTACAAATAATAATAATAGTAAAAAAAAAATCTAATGAAAATTCTGGAGAGACTTTGGTTAATTATGTAAAGTGTTTCCCGTTTGGTTTTTTGGCCTCTCCAGTTTTTTACCCATTGTCAGTTTTGCCCTAAAACATTCACACTTAAGTATTTTATTTATGTATTTATTTTTAACAATAAAAAGCCCCCCTGCACAGGTTTTTAGCACTCTGCCAATTACTTCATGTTGTATACTGCACTTCAGCCTACTGTTTTAGCACTCAAGACCTGAAATATTAGAGGAGGAGTTGAAGGGAGACAGGACTTTAATGTCTTAGTTTTAACTCTTTTAAATACCTTTTCACACTTCCTTTACCACATACCGTTAGGAAAAAGAACCAAGGAACACGTTAAGAGGAAGTGTTATCACTGCTAAAAAGATCACCACACTAGAGGACTGTTGCAGCTAACTTATTATCCTAGAAATAAATAGCTGAAAGCCTCTTGCCAGAAATTAGTTAACACAAAGAAAGTACGAATCCTGAGCGCAGGTTTCAATTGGATACAGGAAGTGCACTGCTGAGGGCTCATTCAGAGGGATTAGTTTATTTCATGTGCGGCTTCATTCACAATCCGTAGTGAAACTTTTTTATTTTTAATTTTATTAAAAACAATACATTCCTTATTCACTAGTGTCGCAAATCAGGTTTTGCCACATTAATAGATGAACAGTTCCAGAAAGCATGCAGCAGAATTCTAACAGCATGAGCCATGCATAAGTATATTTCACTTAGTTCATATTTAACTACTTGCTTTACTCAATTTAATGATCTGAAATTGCAGAATTAATGGCTTTGTCGAGATTTTTGTTATCAAGCAAAGAAATTCGAAGAGAAAGTTGAGGAAGAGACATTTTTATTTGAAAGCCTGTTAAAAATGGAAATAAAGCTCAATCCGTAACCCAGAAATACATTGCATTTAAAACTTAGGAAAAGGCTAGGGAGGAACAATACATGGCAGGAAACTCATTGGGATTTTCTGCTAATTTGATTTCTGCACTGGTGTGTAACATGGCTGTCATAAGAGTAGCTGCTGGGCAAGAGAGAAATGGACATTACTCTTCCTTATGCAAGGAAGGTTGACCAGAATTACTGGGGCTGCAATGCTTTTTGCAAAAGTGAGGCTTTCTGATCGCATGGCTTCCTGTTTTTAAATGCTTTTCTAACTTACATAAGAAGAGATGCACAATCTTTCCTTGCTCTCTTTTGGTTGGAATTAAAATCTTACTAAGCATGTTAATGAATATGAAAAAAGAGCAGACTGAACTCTTGTACCATGCTCTAAATACCAACCTCAAGAAATCGTATCTGAATCAATTATTTTTGTGCAGTAATACACACGCCTCATGAGATCTAGGTAAAATTTTCAAAAGTGTCTAAGTCCCATTTTCAAAAACCATGTAGGTGGGTAGGAGTTTAAATCCCATTGACTTTCAACTATATATTATTCTGCTACTGTTCATTGCCTTTCAATGGGACTTCGGTCCTGTCTGCACTAAGGGGGCTCTAGTGGCATAGCTACAGCCCTGTAGCTGTGCCAGCATAACCCTGTAGTGTAGACACAGCCTACAACGACAGAAAGGGTTTTTCTGTCACTATAGGAACACCACCTGCCAGAGCAACAGCAGCTAGGTTGACAGAAGCATTCTTCCACTGGCCAGCTGGGTCTACACCAGGGATTAGGTTGACATAGCTACAGCACTTAGGGGTATGCATTTTCATATCACTGAGTGCTGTAGCTGTGTAGAGCAGTGGTTCCCAAACTTGTTCCGCCACTTGTGCAGGGAAAGCCCCTGGCGGGCTGGGCCGGTTTGTTTATCTGCCGCGTCTGCAGGTTCGGCCGATCGCTGCTCCCACTGGCCGCGGCTTGCTGCTCCAGGCTAATGGTAGCTGCTGGAAGCGGCGGCCAGTGCGTCCCTCGGCCCGCGCCGCTTCCAGCAACTCCCATTGGCCTGGAGCGGCAAACCGCGGCCACTGGGAGCTGCGGTTGGCCGAACATGCGGACGCGGCAGGTAAACAAACTGGCCCAGCCCGCCAGGGACTTTCCCTGCATAAGCGGCGTAACAAGTTTGGGAACCACTGATGTAGACCTAAATTTTAAGTGTAGACCAGGCCTTAGACTCCTAAGCAGCAAAGTAACTTTCAAAAAAGAGACTTTGGCTTCTAGATCATTTAGACACTTTGAAAATTTTAACTTTAGTCTAACCACACAGTACTGCAGTGAGAAGGCCAAGCAAGTTTTTCTCCTGATCCAACACCCTTTGTAGTCAATGGGAGTTATCCATTGACTTCGGGGAGAGCCGGATCAGACCACAGGTGCACATGCTGACGCCCTATTTACCCCTCCATATTCAGGCAAGGTTCCCATTGACATCAACAGGAGGCTTACTTGAGAGTATAGGGGAAAATAGGGTGCCATGGATACATTTTGGATGTCTCTTCTCAAAGTTTGAAGAACTTCCATTCATAATAATAATAATACTAGACGAGGCAGAGTCCATTCCATACGCATTCAGCTGCACACTTGTCATTTCAGTAGAGAATGATCTAGGCAGCATCTAGGCTTCATTCCTCTTTTTGTTCCTTTTCTTTTTTTCCTTAATATTAATTGTACAACTTAGTTTTGTTCACATTTTACTGAATATGATAGTTCTTTCATTACCGTACATATCATTTTATGGTTGCATGTACTGACACTTTAAAACTCAAATATAAATTATAGATAAAAATTAACAAACAGAGAAGCAAAAATCATGTAGGTTTTGATTAAGAAATGCATACCTCTTCAGCATACGCTTTTAAACGTATACTTAACTTAAGCATGTGCTTAAATGCCATCCTGAACAAGCACATGCTTAAATGCGTTTCTGAATCAGGGCCTTACTAAGTTTGATGCTAAGAAATTCCTAAGGGTTAGGTTTACAATAAGGGCCCTTATAAAGATCAGAAGGAAACACTTATGTATGCAGTCATGTTTTGTCTGTAATGGTAAATTACACTATCTGTAATTTTTTTTAATCAACAAATTTGTTTTAATCAGCAATTACTAACAGATGGTATTCGAAGGAGCACTGGTCAATATCTTATTTTTCCATTTGATATGCAGCTGCTAAAACAAGCCACATGTGAATTTTATTAAATCATTTGAATTTTCTGTCTGTTCAAGCCATATAGATATCTGGCTCCACCTTAAAGTTTAAAAAAAAATCATTAATACAGTTGTGCACAATAATGCATGTGAAACTCTGCAGAAGGATGGAACACTAGCTTTATAATCTGTTGCACAGCTATCAAATACCTTTAGAAAGTGAATTGAGAGTTTCATGCATGCGATAGTTTGAGCAGTTTTTACAAATAAGTACAAATTTATTATTCATTATTTTGAATACCATTGATGATCTGTGAGGTTTTGAGCAAATTGCTGTTTGGCATTAGAATTATTCCTTTGTGGTAGTGATATCATGAAAAAAGTCGGAATGGAGTTGTCTTCATGATAGGGCATTTCTGGAGCTGGAGAACCTTTCGTTAGGCCAAAACCAGAGGAGCAAGAACTTTACAGGGTATTTTCATTGAAATATATTCCAAAGTTTGCATTTGTCTTTACTGGACTGCGTATAACTCTCATTAATGTTAATGAGTTACCAAGATGGGGTGCTGATTCATTAATGCAATGGGCTTCGGACAGGTTGATGTGAAGAAGTGCCATAACGTTTTAGGATTAGATTACATGGGGTGCCTTCCTCTAACCCTTTCCTCACGGAAGAGGGAAGTTTTGCCAATGGGATGATTCTCTCCTTTTCCCCATGCTCGGCAGAAGCACCTTGATAGTGGTTCTAGCCCTGCAGGTACGGGAGGGCAGGAGAGCCGGCTGAGGAACACAGCACTGGTTAATGCAACCTAAGGCGTCTTGGCACTGCAGGCTGCAGAATCACACCCAGGCTTGATAGGAGGAGTGAATAGTAGCTGAAGTGGAGACATGCTTACAAGGGCAGTCAGGAGCTGGTGGAGCTGGGTGACAGAGCAGGGGCAAGCAAGGGGCTTGTGGTTAATCTCCCTGACCTTTTCCGGATCCATGGATTCAGGGGACAGAATCCTGAGCTGAGTTTCTGCTCACTTTACACAGTTGTTTCCTGCACAAAGGAAATGGAACACATAATCTGGGGACAATCTAAAGCAGGATAATGCATAGCAGTTAAACATTTAGCATGACCCAATCAGCCTTGCCCTCCTCCCACTGTTCCAGTTTTTAAAAATTCTCTTCCAGCAATTCCATAAACAGTATTTCTCCATAAGCACTCACATCTCCATATATATCCAACTAACCAACCAAATATTGAACAACTGATAAGATGTATGCCCTGCTTCACTTTGCAGAGTACCAGCACGTTGTTAGTGCTGTACAAATAAATAATAATTCAGATGCTTTTTTGTTGTTTATGTTCAGGAATGCATTGTAGCATAATATAATAAAATGTAAATCACTCCAGAACAAGCATTAGAAAAGCTCGAGCTAATCCTATTGTTTGTTTGTTTTGTTTTAATAATCCATGCAGGTTTGGTTAACACTAAGTGAACATCTTTAGGTATATTTTGTGATCATGTTATCTGGCGGTTCATTTTACCCTTTCACTTAAATGTGGAGCTCTGAGTACCAGATCCTACCTTCCTTACTCATATAAAACACGCTTTAATTTCATGGGGGATTTGCCTCGCTAAGGATTGCAGGATTGGCCTAAAGGATAACAGTTCTGCTCAACGTTTATTAACACATTTTCTCACACTTTTCTTGATGATGACTCAGGTACATGTTTAATGTGCAGGGTCAGTTGTGAGGCAGTTTTAGTATTCACTAAATCATTAACAGGTCTTTTTGGAGACATCAGCCAGCAGTTAAGAGAAGCCTTTAATTATTGGATATACCTGTTTTGACAGGCTACTCAGAGAACTCTTTAAAAAAAGGGCTGATAATTGTACCACACTGTAAATGGGAAATTGCATCCAGGCTGTACGTGTATTGAAATTGTCTTTACAATAGACACTCAGGTAGGTGTTGGTTTGACTTCAGGATAATGATTTAAACATAAATTGACCCTTGATGAGGGAGTTGGAGTTTCTGGTTTAATGTATTGCAGTTTTCTCTTGCCTTCAGTGCCTTCAAATGCCACACAAATAATTCCTTCATAAGAAGTGCTTTTTCAGGAGATATATGCAGTTGACAGTTAATATAGAATTATTGCCCCTGAATGCATTTTTGTAATTACTTCCCAGAGATCTGTCTTTGTGTTAGAAGACATTTCACACTTTAGTAACATAAGTGTTTGGGGAGAACATGAGCAGTAATTACGAGCAGTCTTTCAGTGAAAATAAACCTAAAAATTATAAAAAAGCTAATGCTAAAGTTGGTTAGAGACAGTGAAGAATTTGTTTTATATGTTATGCATGTCTAAAATATCCAGGTTTAATAACCTATCAGTAAGTAAACTAAAACAAATGCAATAAAGATGCAGAGAAACTGGTTTCTAATTTTTAAGCAATAATGAAACTAAAAACTGATTAAATGTGACACATTACTGGAGACAGAAGAAAGAAACTTAATCTGAGTGCTCCTATAGGAGATTTCTGCTATAATGGAAAATGAAATGACAGTTTGATCAATAAAAAATTAGCATCATTTAATAAAAGGTTTCTACTACATCTTGACTAACAAATATCATGGATGGCCTGAAATCCAAGAAAGCCAAAGTTGCAGGAAGTTATTTTGTGTGTGTGTTTGCCCATGGGACCTGATTCTAAACTCACTGAAGTTAGTGGAAAGAATCCCATTGACTCCAGAGGGCTTTAGCTCAGACCTAGTATCTGTATGTACATGTACCAAAATCAGTAAATCCAAACATGAGGCTAAGGTCCAAAGATGTATTCACAAATGCACATTCTGGTACTTAAGTACTGACAGTGCTTGCAAATACATTAAGATGTTGAGTGAAGTCAGTGGGAATTTCACGCATTGTACTTGCCCCAAGAGGTTTACTGTTGAAATATACAGACAACTCAGAACTCCCTAGGAAACAGAAAGGTCATCTAGGACTTTCAAACATTACTTTTGTGTATTTTCAGTTTATACGTTTTTCTGTTACTGGATATATAGAATACAATATAACTCTTGTCCAGAGATTCATATACAGTACATTACAGCCAGGAGGTACCACTGTGATGATCATCTAGTGTGACTTTCTGTGTAACATGGGCCATAGAACTTACCCAAAATAATTCCTGTTTGAACTAGAGCATATCTTTTGGAAATAGCAATTAGAATTTTAGAAATTTATATTCTCAAATCAAAGTGAGTTTAGACAAGAATGAAACCAAAGTTTCTTTTCTTTATTTTGTACAGCAGAAGAGAAGGACAAAGGTAAAACAAATATTTAGTGTGGAACTAGCTGAGTATTGGTGGTGGGAAAAAAAAATCCAGCCAGACATACTTTGTGTTTTGGAGAACCTCCACTTTGCCATTTGCCTAAAAATAGCCATTTCTCAGGCTTTTTCTTAATACTGCAAGTTACTAATTTGATAATAATTTATAAATAAGATGGTTAAGTTTAAAGTAGTGCCCTCAAAATATTGTTAAATTTAGGTATCACAAAGAGCAGGGAGACCTCATAATTAAGAATTTTGCAAAAAGTACAGTGGTAGAAATCGTTTAGTTGTCAGATTGTAGCGCATGAGACATAAACAGCTACCTTTCTCTTCATAATTTAGTGCTCAGTTTGTAACATAGTCCTTTTAAAACGCATTCTTTTCCACTAAACACACAAGTGGTGATTACTTTTTACCCATGAGCCCAATGTGCATTTTTTTCCCCCCACTATGAAGTTAAAAGGAAAAGTTTATATATTTAAAATGTTAATTCAGAACCCATATTGTGGTGATTACTGTTATGATGTGAAATGCTGTAGCATTGATACAATACACACCACCTGAAATTCACTGGCTTTTGAATACTATACATATTCATATTTTGTTCCTAACTCACTTCATATAGTAGTTTTAAGTTGGGTTAGTGTATTGCATTCTGCATTACTAATTCAATTTATTGTTGTTTGAAAGTTTTATCTGGCACTAAGCAGCCTGTTCTCATCCCTGCCCTTCCAAAAAAAACCTCCCATAGCACTATTCTTGCTTGCCTGTACAGTCTGTTGTCAGAATCAAACAAATGACAGCTTGGAGAAGTTGGAATGGCCATAGCCCTAGGAGGTCACAAGGAGGTAACAATATACAATTTTCATGGTTCAAGGGTAGCCTTATCCTACTGTTCTTCATTACAGCACTGCAGTGAGATCAATTTTATTAAGTTTTAAGTCTTAGGAGGCCAACACCATTAACTACATGCTGGATCAAATAATTTTTTTGTATTATGATTGTTTTTTCCTCTTGTTGAGAGAGGAGAGGAACTGATGCACAGAATTCTAAGTCTGTAAGAAGTGTTTGTTTGAGCAGTGAGTGGAATGCATAGCAACCTGAATTTCAGTTGCTTCGACATCTTTCATATACAGGTCCCATACAATTTGACATTGCCTGCAATTTATCGCAGTATTTCATGTGCTGTCCTTTCTGTGGTCTTCATTTGTTTTTTCAGCCATTTTCCTGTTTCTTTTTTTTTTATGGTGTATTGACACTGAGTGTGAAAGACTTAGGCTGCTGTGCACTTTAGGCCTGGTCTACACTAGGCGTTTATGTCGAAGTTAGCGCCGTTACATCGAATTAACCCTGCACCCGTCCACACCGCGAAGGTATTTAGTTCGACATAGAGGTCTCTTTAATTCGACTTCTGTACTTCTCCCCGACGAGGGGAGTAGCGCTAAATTCGACATGGCCATGTCGAATTAGGCTAGGTGTGGATGGAAATCGACGCTAATAGCTCCAGGAGCTATCCCACAGTGCACCACTCTGTTGACGCTCTGGACAGCAGTAAGAGCTCG
Source organism: Trachemys scripta elegans (assembly GCF_013100865.1). Lineage (NCBI taxonomy): Eukaryota > Metazoa > Chordata > Testudines > Emydidae > Trachemys > Trachemys scripta. The sequence continues at coordinate 27,917,229 of NC_048310.1, read as the reverse complement.
GATGTTCTGAACTGCCACACAGGAAAAGCCCCGGGAAAATTTGAATTTGAATTCCTTTTCCTGTCTGGCCAGTTTGAATCTCATTTCCTGTCTGGACATCGTGGCGAGCTCAGCAGCACTGGCAACGATGCAGAGCTCTCCAGCACTGATGGCAGTGCAATCTCAGAATAGAAAGAGGGCCCCAGCATGGACTGATCGGGAAGTCTTGGATCTCATCGCTGTGTGGGGCGATGAGTCCGTGCTTTCCGAGCTGCGATCCAAAAGACGGAATGCAAAGATCTATGAGAAGATCTCTAAAGACATGGCAGAGAGAGGATACAGCCGGGATGTAACGCAGTGCCGCGTGAAAATCAAGGAGCTGAGGCAAGGCTACCAGAAGACCAAAGAGGCAAACGGACGCTCCGGATCCCATCCCCAGACATCCCGTTTCTACGAGGCACTGCATTCCATCCTCGGTGCGGCCGCCACCACTACCCCACCACTGACTGTGGACTCTGAGGATGGGATAGTGTCCACGGCCGGATCCTCGGACATGTTAGCGGACGGGGAAGATGAGGAAGGAGATGAGGAGGACGAGGCAGTCGACAGCGCTCACAACGCTGATTTCCCCGACAGCCAGGATCTCTTCATCACCCTTACAGAGATCCCCTACCAACCCTCCCCAGCCGTTACCCCGGACACAGAATCTGGTGAAGGATCATCCAGTAAGTGTTGTAAACATCTAAACATTTATTTGTAACAGAACATGATTATTAACAATTTAAAAAATGGGTTTCTCATGATTAGTTTGATTAACTTAACGGTTCAGTCATGGGCAGTGCAACTATTTGAAAAAAATCTAGCAATGTCCGGTTTTGCATGATTGTCCTGCCCAAGCCGCTCTACTGTTTAGTCCCTGCTACTGCAGCTACAGTAAGATGCGGTCTATATGTCCGGGGATGGAGCAGAAATCCTCCTGGGACATCTCAAGGAAGCTCTCCTGCAGGTAATTTGAAATCCGCTGCATTAGGTTCTTGGGGAGAGCGGCCTTATTGGGTCCTCCGTAGTAGGACACGTTGCCGCGCCACGAGACTAGCAAGTACTCCGGAATCATTGCTTGGCACAGCATGGCGGCATACGGCCCTGGTCTTTGAAGGCTTTCCCGGAGCATTCTCTGTCTGTCGCTCTCAGAGATCCTCATGAGGGTGATGTCGCTCATGATGACCTGCTTTGAATGAGGTAGGGGAATGTTAGTGTTGGGACTGCTTTACCGTTCCTTTACAGAACTGTAACCGCTGGTTTGCAGCCACGCGGTGGAGGCGGGAGAGGGTCAGCCGAAAGGGATCGTTCCCGGGGACAGCCGCGAGGGTGTGGGACAGGAGCAGACTTCCTGCTTGCCGGATTGCTGGCAGCAGGGACCGACATTGATTTCAATGTGAAATGAGGCCATTGCTAATATTAAAGTTTTAAGCTGCCACGAATCTACGGCTTACCATGTCTGCGTGCAAGAGCAATTCCGTTGTCCTGACAGGGTTCTCAAAAGTGCTCTGCAAAACCCCAGACACTGAATGCGAAGGCCGAGAATTCGACCTTGTGCTGAGTGCGCATGTGATAGGTGCTGTGCATGGTCCTGTTCACAGAGAAAGACTATGTTCTTTGTTCACAACTACATTTATCTTTCTGAGGAATTCACTCCCTTTTTCCCATTCCCACAGCCCCATCTGCGACTGTCTCACAACCTAGCCTGTCATCACACTCCCAGAGGCTAGGGAGGATTAGGCATAAGAAGAAGAGGACACGGGAGGACATGTTCTCAGAGCTTATAGCCTGCTCCCGAGCCCAGGCAGCACAGCAGACCCAGTGGCGGGAGAACTTGTCCCAAATGCACCAAGCCAACATGGATCGGGAGGAGAGGTGGCGTCAGGAAGACCAGCAGGCGACTCAAACCCTGCTTGGACTACTGAGGGAGCAAACGGACACGCTCCGGCGCCTTGTGGATGTTCTGCAGGAACGGAGGCAGGAGGACAGAGCCCCGCTGCAGTCCATCTCTAACCGCCCTCCCCCGCCACCAAGTCCCATACTCCCTTCACCCAAAGTGCACAGAAGGAGAGGCGGCAGAGTCCCTGCTAACTCTCACTCCACCCCTGCAGGGAGCTCGAGCAGCAGAAGGCTCTCATTCCCCAAAGTTTGACAAGTTCTTTCCTTCCCGCCTGACACAAGCCCCCGTCCAAGTTTCACTTCCCAGTCCCATGTGTAGTTGATAATAAAAAATATGTTTCTGTTAACTACTGTTTCCATCATGTTCTTTTGGAGGGGGGGGGAAAGGGGGTTGGTAATTGGACAGGACAGTCACCTTTGGCAGGGTACATAGTCGGGGGCAGGCACAGCAGCAGGGCACATACATAGTGCAGTGATGCAGTGACTACTTACCCTGGTTAGTCTGGGAGGTTCTTTTCATGTTATGTGGTGGGGGGTGGGTTGCTCTGTGACTTTGTGTCAGGGGAGGGCAGTTAGAGATCTTAAGCGGCGGTCCTTAGGCAGGATCACAGAGCCACACAGCAGGGGATCTGTAACCGTCCCCCCCCTGCCACAAACTCACATAGACCCCCCATACACACAGTCCGTATCAGGAGGGGTGACAGGCTCCGTTGAAAGAACCATCCCACCGCAGCGGAGCCTGTCAGTCCTTGAGTTTAGAAGCTGCATTCGCGCGACTACACTACACCCGCTCCGCACCACAGTCTGCGTCCCAGTTTTAAAAAATTCCCGCGAAAACAGTATTAAAGAAAACGGTGTGCTTTAACAAAGTAGAACTATTTTTATTTTGAAACGTGTGTTGGAAGTGGGGTGAAGGCTTCTCTGTACACAAAATTAGAAAGTCACAGGTTACCCTGCTCACTCAGGAACTTTGCTTTCAAAGCCTCCCGGATGCACAGCGCTTCCCGCTGGTCTCTTCTAATCGCCCGGCTGTCTGGCTGTGAGTAATCAGCAGCCAGGCTAATTTCCTCAACCTCCCACCCCGCCATAAAGGTCTCCCCCTTGCTCTCACAGAGATTGTGGAGCACACAGCAAGCTGCTATAACAATGGGGATATTGGTTTCGCTGAGATCACAGCGAGTCAGCAAGCTTCTCCATCTCCCCTTGAGACGTCCAAAAGCACACTCCACCACCATTCTGCACTTGCTCAGCCGGTAGTTGAAGAGTTCTTTTTCAGTGTCCAGGGCACCTGTATAGGGCTTCATGAGCCAGGGCATTAGCGGGTAGGCTGGGTCCCCGAGGATCACTATAGGCATCTCCACATCCCCAACAGTTATTTTGTGGTCCGGGAAGTAAATACCTTGCTGCAGCCGTCTAAACAGACCAGAGTTCCTGAAAACACGAGCGTCATGAACCTTGCCCGGCCATCCGACATTGATGTTGGTAAAACGTCCCCTGTGGTCCACCAGTGCTTGCAGCACCATGGAAAAGTAGCCCTTTCTGTTAATGTACTGGCTGGCCTGGTGGTCCGGTGCCAGGATAGGGATGTGAGTTCCATCTATGGCCCCACCGCAGTTTGGGAATCCCATCGCTGCGAAGCCATCTATGATCGCCTCCAAGTTTCCCAGGGTCACTACCTTTGGCAGCAGTACATCAACGATTGCCTTGGCTACTTGCATCACAACAACCCCCACGGTAGATTTGCCCACCCCAAACTGGCTCGCGACTGACCGGTAGCTGTCAGGCGTTGCAAGCTTCCAGAGGGCTATGGCCACTCGCTTCTGGACAGTCAGGGCTGGTCGCATCCGGGTGTCATTGCGCTTCAGGGCAGGGGACAGCAACTCACAAAGTTCAAGGAAAGTTCCCTTCCGCATGCGGAAGTTTCGCAGCCACTGTGATTCATCCCAGACCTGCAGCACTATGCGGTCCCACCACTCAGTGCTTGTTTCCCGTGCCCAGAATCGCCGTTTCACAGCATCAACATGACCCATTGCCACCGTGATGTCCTCGGCGCTGGGTCCCCTGCTTTCTGAGAGGTCTGTGCTACTCTCAGACTTCAGGCCATCACCGCGTTGACGTAGCCTCCTCGCCTGACTTTTCTGCATCTGCCTCAGGGCAACCTGTATGATAAGCTGCGAGGCGTTGAGAGCGGCCACAACTGCAGCGATGGTTGCAGCGGGCTCCATGCTCACAGTGCTGTGGCGTCCGCGCTGTCAATGACTGGAAAAGTGCGCGAAATGATTTCCCGCCGGCGCTTTCAGGGAGGGAGGGAGGGCGGGAGTGATGGACGGATGACGACAGTTACCCAAAAGCACCCTGGCCCCTTTTTTTTTTACCCAGAAGGCATTTGCGGCTCCACCCAGAATTCCAATGGGCGGCGGGGACTCCGGGAACTGTGGGATAGCTGCCCTCAGTGCACCGCTTCCAATGTCGACGCTTTCCCCGTTAGTGTGGACACACACGTTCGACTTTGCAATATCGATTCCAAATATTCGATTTAAGTAAAATCGAACTACTCTCGTAGTGTAGACAAGGCCTGAGAGTCTTAAACGTGCTTGCTTTTGATCCACTTAGCATGTACTAGAGCTCAACAGAGTGCCTTTGCCTCAACCTAGCACTCAGATTAAACTTTTATTTTTCGACATAACTTGGTCTTGTGAACCAACACATTGGCTTATTTTTGTGTATGTTTGAAATAGTTTTATTTTGTAATATAGCAAAGTAGAACTACTAACAATTACATTCACTGCAGCTTGTGTGCTATATATGTACAGTTATAAGGTACAATACAAGCATACACATGGTAAAGATTTGAATATTTTAAAAGGATTTTTTAAAAAGATCTTAAAGCTACAAAAACATGCTTCACTGGGAATATACAGCAAATGAGAAACTTCTCTGCCTACACTCTTTAACCTCAGATTTGTTTGCTCTTTCTAACTGGAGAATATTAATAACTTTTTGCCCAAATTTATTGTTCTTGGACTACAACCTGCAGATAATTTTGGGCATCTCTGTTAACATTTAAAAGCTGTCTCTGATATTATAAGATAACAAACTTAATACAGTTAATTCAAACACAGACCCTGAACTGACATTTAACAATAGAAAAACACTTATTAATAAGATTTTAGATTAGGCATTTTACCCATAGTTTTTCTTTTGTCCACACTTTTTAAAATTATACATGAAGTTTCTTCTGCTTTTAGGAGTTCACTGGCCGACATGAAATCACAAAACAGGAACGTTATGTCTTGTTGATAAAACATGGGACAGATTCGTTTCTGGTGCAATACAACTGAAGTCAGTGGAGTTACATCAGGGATTAATTTAGCTCTGTCAGTTTGGCTGGTTATAACACTAAAGCTTCCATCCCTTAGGCTATAAACCTTTTCGTCTGTGACTTTTGCTCCAACCACCTGGTCTGCATCTCTGGACAAACATTCAGGAAATATTTTAAACCTTGGTACGGCCGTATTTTGCTTTTTTTTTGCGCTGCTATTAAGATACTGTCTTTATCAAATGGGTATGAATATGTTGCTGTGAATGTGCCCTCTGGGTAGTCACTTTATGGTGGGTTTTGAAGGTGTGTCCTAAAGTACTACTGTATATATTGGGATGGTGGGGGAGTTTTGGAGGTCCTTCACAAAAAAATTCTGCAGGACTGGATCTTCCTCATCTGCTGTTGGGAGCCCCAAGATACTAAGAGTCTCCTTAATAAGGGGCATGTCCTCCGTTCAGTGCATGTGACTTGGGTCCCCTCTTCTGACGAGTCCAGGAGGAAGCTGTGTTCCTGTGTGGGTTGGCTTAAGAGGATGATGACCGTCTTATCACAGTGCGACTGCTCTGCTAAGATGCTGGTGAGCTGGAGGTGTCAATGTCTTGGCTTTTTTTTGTTTTTCTTCATGTTTTCAAAAGTGACCAATGTGACTTCCGTGGTGTGCATATGTTTACATGTATAGCTGTTATAACTTGTCAAGTCTAAGCATTTCTACCTGTGCCTGGTTAAAGTACTTACAAAAGAAGCGTTGCACAATTAGAAGGTGAATGTAGTATCAACTATAATGAGACATACTTTTGATAGAAGCCCCACAACTTGAGGAATTTAAAACTAGATTGGACATAGTACTAGATAATATACTATGTCGCAGTGGTTCTCAACCAGAGGTCTGGGCCGCCTGTGGGGCCGCGAGCAGGTTTCAGGGGGGCCACCAAGCAGGGCCAGAGTTAGACTTGCTGGAGCCCAGGGTAGAAAGCTGAAGCTGCACCGCATAGGGCTGAAGACCAGGGCCCTGATCCCTGCCACCTTGGGCTGAAGGCAGAGCTTGAGCAACTTAGTTTTGCGAGGCCCCCTGTGGCGTGCGGCCCCATACAGTTGTCCTGCTTGCTACCCCCTAACGCCAGCTCTGGCTTTCATATGCAGAAAACTAGTAGTTGTGGCACAGATGGGCTGTGGAGTTTTTATAGCATGGTGCGGGGGAGGGAGGGGCTCAGAAAGAAAAAGGTTGAGAACTCCTGCTATAAGGAATAATCCTGCACTTCGCCTTGCAAAATTGTACTGAAAATATATCAGAACAAGCACAAAATGACAATATTTTACTTGCCCCTTTCTTTTTGCAATTCTGAAATTGCCTAAAAGGTTCTTTCCATTGCTAATTTCTATAGACCAAATCCTGAGAGGCAATGTGTACCTGCATCTCCCAACTGCAAATCAATGAGAATTGCAGGTGGTCATAACCTCTTGGGATTTAGACCCATCATTTTGTGTCTCTAATTGTATGCTGCCAGTTAATGCCCATAGCTTTTATTTTTATTTATTATTGTTTGTATTACCATAGTGCCTAAGAGCCCTAGTCAAGGATCAGGACCCTATTATGCTAGGCTCTGTACAAACACAGAAGAAAAAGGTGATCTTTTAACATACAAAATATAATGGGTGAAATCCTGGCCCCACTGAAGTCAAATGAGAGTTTGGCCGTTGACTTCAGTGGGGCCAAGATTTCACCCTGTGTATGTAATTTATTTTAAAAGTGTCAGTTTTAAAAATTGTATGGTTTCCATAACAGAAAAATTCATGAACAGTTCACATCCTACACATCACTATATTAATTATATACTAATTCTAATTTCAAATAAGCCAAATTTAATGAATTCCTCTCCTTGGTGTATTTCTTAGGTCAGCATGCCATTTAGTAACTCTGATATATTTTGGCCTTTTCTATTTTTGAAGTACTGGCCTTATTTCTAGAAAATAAACCATCTCTTATCAAAAGAAATGATTAAGACTCACTGAAAACACTAACCATAGTGGCAAATAAAGTAACATTTTACTGACATTATTGTCCAGACTGTCATTAAGATAGTAGGGTAAAATATTCGTGTGTAGATGCACAGCAAACATTTTAAACCTGATACAATACAAACTGGCTATTTTCTGTAACTTTAGGCATAGTAAGTTATATTTTCAAGGCTGATAATTCAAATTGAAGCCTCTACTTCAGTTATGCAGCCAAGTGATTAAATACATTGAAAGCAACAATTAGAAATGGTTGCTATCCTTTGGACATTCAATAGTCTGTTCAGTATCTTGTTGGAGAAACTGTTGAGTATGAGTGGTTGAGAGTTTCAACCTTGATTCTTTCATCATCAGTATATGGATTTTTTGAGTATCCTATGTACTTGCAGCTCAAGTATGCCAGCTGTACCTAGCATGCACGTCTGTGAAACACAAAGATTTTTTTATTAGAATTAATTAGCAGTCATTTATTTTAACAAACCAGTGCCAGCAGTTTTCTTGTGTTGACTTTTCCACATAACCTCTGCGCTACATACAGATTTGTCCTGGTGTTGCTTGGTAACAGTATGTCAGTGTTAATATGCTACCCTCTCAATAATATGTACCTTGTGGGAATTCCTGGATATATCAGTAAGTGTGATTTTTTTTTTTACAGTATATACAATAGCATAAATAATAGTTTCCTAATCAGATTAAGCAATCCAAGCTCTAAGGCCATCATAAATATTTACCGCTCAGGCAAATAATAAAACTTGCACTTGATAGCATGTTTTAGTCACTGATCTCAAAGCACCTTTATAAAGGTGGAGAAGTGCTTATCTTTATGTTATAGATTGAAAAACAGGCATGGAGAGGTTAAATGACCGGCCCAAGGCAGACAGAATCAGTGACAGGGTAGGTCTCCTGACGCCTGTTGATCAAACCACTAATTCATGCCTTCTCCGCCGTATCTACTGGGGAACTGAGCCTTCTCACAGGTAAACAGAATGGTCTCTATGGCCATTTGTGAGACTCTTTTAGGTTTCCACCCCCTCTTTATTCCTGGTATGTTCCATTCCTGAATGCAGCTGTTACCCAGGCTTTACAAAAGTGTAGTACAAATAGCCCTTTCTATTGTATATTTCTAGCCTTGAAGGGACACTTTGGTGTTGTGCAGATTTGATCCCTCTGAAGACAGTGCCGCCTTAGCACTACCAGCTTGATGAGTCAGAATTAGAGCCTGCTCCCAGTTCTGGGTCACAGATGGTAACCATTAGGTTGGCATAATTTTTTCTTATGGTGACTTACAATCTTTTTTGTAGGTTATTTTTTTGTAACGTTTCTTAGTTTTAATAGTCAAAATGGAACGTGTGGTGTCTCTCTTCTGAAATTCGTTCCATTAGGATCCATGTAGCAATACTTGAGATTAGGTATATTATACTATAAACTCATAAGAAACTCAGCCAAAGTCTTTAAAAAACTCATTCTTAAAGAATGAGTTAACAGTATGGCTACATGGAGCAGGGTGCAAAGCTTTTAATTACTAGCTTACCTATTTGTATCAGCCCACATTGGTTAGTGACTAAAAAATAACATTTGATGACTGCTTTCTTTTATGAAATGAGTTGATGCTCTCAGTCTAGTTTCCTATGGTTATGTGGCCATATCCAAAATACACAGCAATCTAAAGCACCACCAATGACAGCCTTGTTGGCAGTTTCTGCAGACACACAAAGACTTAATAGGCAGGAGTAACTATCACACTCCTAATATGTATGTTCTTTAGTTCTTGGTTGTGACACATTGATAGGGCAACGTGTGCTACCGCTAAACTTGGCTTGCCTTGCCGCGCGCTGAAGACCTCTCTCCAAAGAAAAGCCTCCAAGTCTGTCAGCCCAGCATATTTCACAGGCACTACATTTACTTTAAAAGAAAAAAAAAAAAAGTGAGCTGTCAGTGATAGTGAGGTCTTCCGTGCTGATATTCATATTCAATGTAAATGAAATTAACTCAAAAAATAAACACCATGCTTTTCTTGTCCATTGTGCTTGCTGTAGATCCTGCTTTATAAGCAAGAATCAAGTATATAGCCTGGAAGAAGAGTCTAATAAAGATAACATTCAAAGGAGATTGACAATAAGATGGAGAGAATCATGCACAAGTACAGTTCTTTGAATACAGAATCTCAATTTTGAGCAATTTTTCCTCTGCTAAATACCTCAATTTATACAAGATTTGTTTCTGTGCTGTTACACATGCATATGTCTAGTAATGAAACTTCGGAAGGTTGTTCTTCGTGGAGCAAATTTCCTGTTTTAATAGGAAATAAAAAGATTTTTATAAAATGTTGCATTGCAGATGGAAATCTGTTGTCTTACCTCACATTGTACAAATTCTTTTTCTGAAAGTAGTGTGCTAAATTATTTGTTGTTGTTGGATAGAGGGGAGCAAATTCATCCCTGGTGCAGTCATGTCATTATTGGAGTTATACCAAGGATGAATTTGTTGCAATATGTTCACCAGATCAGCTGACTGTCAAAAGGAAACATTTCTACTCTGCTGTGTTGTATAGGTCCTGGAACCTCCACTAATTTGCCCAAGCCCTTTTTATTTTTTTGGCATTGGAAAGGTCAGTTTTAGAAAGGCTTTCTCTAAGTTTGCCATTAGCAGTCAGATGAGAATTATGTGGCAGTTCTTTAAATTGGATTTATATACTTGGACTATTTTTATAGGTTTCTGTCTTGTAAAACTAGGAGAGTTGACATTCTGATTTATTAACTATCAACTCTACAAGACATACAAGGTTTAAAGATATTGAATGAGCTGTAATGTTTGTGATTCAAGTCTGGGATGAGAGATTGTAAAAAGATGTGTTAAGTAAATATGACAAAATGAAAATGATAATTTTAATATATACATTAAATTGTGTGTTAAATAAAGCAAAGCTATCATAGCCTTAAATGTAACTTATTATTTGGGTAGGTACCAGTTCAGAGAGAACCAGAATTATGTTTTTTTCCCTACAATACAATGTTACTAAAGGAAGAGGTTGTAAAGCATGAGATTCAGAGAACAGTACTTTACTGAATAAACATAGTCCAAACAATGGCTTACAATGTAGAGAACTTGCTGAATAATTTTTCTTGTTACCAAACCCTTAAATTCATTACCACTGCACTAGTGGTAGATCTGGTTTCATTAGATGAATATAATAGGTAGCTTTTAATGAATATTTTCTATTGCAAATATCTGTGTAAACGGACAGCAAAAGATCCTGAAAATGTGCAGATCATTTAATTGTTGAGAGATGCTATATACACCACAAGCCAAAGCATTGATTTTTAATATTTCCTTTGCAATCTGAAGGGTATGTCATGCTATGAGTGCTCCATGGAAAACTGCAGAACCGTTTACACCAGTTGATTTACACTATTGTGTTCAGTGCAGATGTTTGAAAATGTGTGTTTTCAATGGATGGCAGTAATAGAACCCTACTAACTTTATATATATGAATTGAAGTGCTTACAGTTTCTAGTTTTCATCTTGAATAAATTGTATTTCTCAGTTTAGTTTCATTTTTTCAGTATTGGTTGGCATTAATCTCTTTGGATCCAATCCCATATGAGAAACGATTGATCTGTATAATCAGTGGTGTTTCCTTCATAATTAAAAACAATCAAACAACCCAACAACTTTATAACATCTCGTTAAAAATTTGGATCAAGAAGAGATACCCTCAGTCCCGTTTAACAAACTAACTTCTGTCATATCAATTCAGACAATGAACAACTTGGAACTTCTTATAGAAGATTCTGTGAATTCAATTTTTTATTGCAGTTTGTGCTTCAGGTTCAGTTTTATAATGATTCTTTACAGTCCACACACTTTATTAATACAGAGTTTAAGATGAATGGAAGGAGGCAAAATAAGCAAATCAGTCTAATAGCATAATTTGAACATGCTCTTTGCAAACTGCATTTTGGTATTAAAGACACTATGTAGCTAGAGAGCCTGATTCTTACCTCCATTAGACCAGTTTTACACTGGGTCATTTCCACTGATGGCAACGGATTTAATTCTGACTTACACTAGTGAAAAGAGAAGCGGATCCACAATTCTATCTCTGTTTTAAACTTGCAGTTTATTCTGAAAACGAATTCCTTTCCCTTTAAATTTCCATTTTCCTGAATTTGGATCACAGTTTAAAATAAAGAATATCCAAGAAATCTGAATATCAAATACTATAATGTTAACCCAACAACTAGAATTCAAAGCATGTCTGCCTAGCAAATTGACTTCGGTTAGCTCAGGTCTAGTGGAACTACTCACATACCAGAAGATAAATAGGTATGGGGGCCTTAAAACAGATAATTTTTTCTTAGTGATGCTTGAAGATTGTTTTTTGGGGGTGGGGTGGGAGGAACTAAAGAATTAAAATCCAGCACTTAACATTTTTCTTAATAGTCAATAATTAATCTTGCAAGTTTGTAATGTACTGTGAATCTGCTTCAAATGATGAAGTGCTAACAGGTTGGTATGGTGGAGACCTAGCGGTTCCTACCATATACACACTAAAGAAGATTAGAAGAAAGTATCTTTGGAGGATTCACACCAAGTATTAAAGAATACAATTGAGAGTTGTTACACTGCATGATACAAAAAACACATTAATATAATGAGAGGTGTCAGGAATAATGTGAAGTGAGAGCTAGGGTAATTAAATGTATCTAATAGATGCAAGACCATTTCTTTAAAAATTTTTCCTCAGACCACTAAAACTTAGTGGAGTATATTCTTCCTGTTGGCAGGAGGCCTAGGAGGAGAGTTGGAGAATGAGGTGAAGGACAGCCGGGCCTTGGAAGAGAGGAACAGCGTGACGAGTCAGGAAGAGAGAAATGAGGAAGATGAAGACATGGAGGATGAGTCAATTTACACCTGCGATAACTGTCAGCAGGACTTCGATTCACTGGCAGACCTGACTGAACATAGGGCACACCACTGTCCTGGAGGTAATGTTAAACTAGCTTTACAATTCTGACAGGTGGTTAGCTGGGTAATTGGACATAGCAACAGCTTGAGGCCTCAAGTGAGATTAAAGAATTAATAATGTAATTTTACAGTTAATGTAATTTTATTGTGGTGCCTTGGGTAGCCTTTGTTCACTTCTTTAATAAAATTAAAATAAAAGCAACAGCTTTCCAATTGGAATCTGTCAGTAATTATGCTAGACAAAAATGTTGTCTTTTTTTATTAGCGCTAAGTTTTAGACTGTTTTTTCCCCCTTTCAAATGGAGGAAGGTTGATTAGTTCAAAGTTAAATGATTTAAGTGTGCAAAATTCTAGGGAAGAGAGACTCTAAAGTCCTCTGAACACTTTAAGTGGACATGACAATTTCTGAGATTAAGTTTTAGGATGAGATTTGTAATCCCGTGCTAAACAAGGGCCATATTACTGCTTAATGGGTCATTATTGCATTTCCTTTTGAAGTTTAAGGAGATGGTGATGGGTGTCATCACAAACTGATCTTGATTTTATTTTCCGAAAAGAGAGAATGAGCTCAGAGCATTGATGTGAACAATTGCAACATATATTGCTCTTACATGACACTTTCTATGACAGGGAAACCAGCAGGTATTCTACAGATCAGGTTAAACTGATTTTTATTGCCTACAGTAAATATCTTTGCAGGTATAACCAAAGATGTAAACAAAGATATTAGGAGAGTGAGTCAGAGAATGTTCATGAGACTAGAAGTCTCCATCCTTATCCTTCCCAGAATGCAATATTCAGCCATCGCTTTTCCCCACAAGTCACATCAAAGATCTTTTGTGCCAGTTCTTCTGTGGGGAGACTGGCTAGGTCATCAACCACAGAGGGAAGCTTCCTCTCTCCTGCAGATCGATCCCCAGACCCTCAGTCATCTTCCTCCCAAGTGCATCTTCCTCCCCTGGCCTCCTACATCTGTCTGATAAATAGTTTGTGTCATGTCTCTTCCTCCCTCCACTGCCCCCCAGCTGGGCACAACTAAAAATAATGTTACTAGAAATGTATCCGATAGGTTGAGATACCTGCAGCTTCCCAGATATGCTAGTTTAGTCTGCCCTTTGTTCCTATGATACTTCATGGGGCTCATGGTTGGGCTGTCTTGAACCCAGGCCTGTAGCTCTCTTCCTTGCCCTCTTACAGCTATTTGGAGAAGTGAGTTCCTTCTTTTACCCATTTCTGCCTGCTGGGAGGGATGGTAAGTTCTCTCTTGTGCTGCAGGTGGACAGGGATTGCAATCTTACATCTGTCTCAAGTACTGGTTCTTCTGCTTCCTGCCCTGCCGCCTAGAATCGGCGCAGTTCTTGTTCTGCCAGTATTGGGCAGAGGTTAGGGAGCAAACCTGAGGCCCCATCAAAACCTTCAGACAATCTACCTCAAGGTAACTACCCACAGGCTGATAGCCACGGTAGTAGTGATGCAGAGATTCTTTAACATGCACTGAAGCATTGATAGTATGTGGAGGGCTTTGTTCATTCATACCTGACTGCCTGGAAGGAGTAGCTGAAAACAACATAAACATTGTTGAAGGCCACAACTTCCGAAAAGGAAGGCAGAGGCGCACAGCTGGTACAGCCATTTGTACACTCAAAATGAAGACCAGCAAATGTTTAAAGATGCTGAGCATGTGTAAAGTCCTGTTAGAGCAGTGCCTAAGTGCAAAAGCAGCCACTTGAAGGGGAGCATATTCCTTTGCTCATAAAAATGGGCTTTAAAATGTGGCCTAAAATATATAAAAAGAAAATGACGTTATTTAGTGTCAGTATTTTCAGGGCCCAATTTTAATTTATTCAAAAATTTACAATTTCATTAGTGAGAATAAAAATAAATTCTATATTTTTGTGGGACCTACCATAACACTGTATATCAGGCTCCAACTCCTGACTTTTGAATTGCAGTTAATATTATTCATGACTGTACTGTCTTCGTACATGACACTGGTACAAAAGGGAAGACATTTTGGCCTCAGAAGGCACTGTATAAGGACACATGGAATTGTTCCTGATTAACTGTTCTTGATTAACTCGGTGTGTGGATGCTCTTATTCTGGAAGTTATGCTATTCTTCAGGAATAGGTATCGCACTTTAAATTTGTATTCTACCTTAATCAGAAACAAGTTTCAAGTGTAGACAAGCCCTAAGTTGTTTGACAAAAGTAAAAATCTTTCATTTAAAGAACAGCGAAAACAAATCTATGCTAAGTTCAACAGAAAAAGACCAGGGTAAAAATCTTTCAGCATTAGAAAATAGGATGTGTTAAAAATATTACCCTATAAAAAAAGCTACATGATAGTGTCCTTTGATATACTCCACTTCTTTTATTTGTAGTGCCTGCCATACAAGATTGTAATGTAGTGTCTGTCTCTTGGCAAGTAAGGATTTCATATCTTAATCTGAAGCAATGTTTTCAATAGTGTATGTGGGTCCAGATCAATACAGGCAATATTTGTGCTGCTAATATTACAAGGGTGGTAATAGAACATAACTAACGACTTCCTGTGGGATACTGAAGTTAGGAAGACCTTGCAACTCAGGAGTATTGCAAGATTAGGTGAGATCACTCCAAAGAATAGGAAAAAACATCTATTTCATTGGAATCCCTTAGAAATTCATTACAGTACACTAAAGTTATAATACACTTTGAAAGCACCTTATTTGATATGAAGGAAGTAGCAAACAGCCATTTTTCCCCTTTGCCTTTTCATGTACTTCAAGCTTGTTTCTTTCAGGACAAAGCATCATTGAAATGTAGACATCTCTTGTAGCATAAATGTGTGGTTTTCTTTTTGATGTCAGTGACAAGTAGATGTTCTCTTTCTGACAGAATTAGGTGCCTTTTATGCCTATTACTCTTGCCTGATGTCTGTGATTGTAGGTTATAGATTTGGAGTTTCTACCAGGATTCTGAAATGGGTTTAAGTGGGAGCAACTTCCAGAGAGGTGGCATCATGTTCCTTCTCTTCCTCCCTCCAAAAAACCAATTAAGAAGTCAGATCTTGGAAATGATCCTTAAGCCAATTAGAAGACAGTTCTAAAAATGCCTTCCAAAATGAATGCGACTGCTGAGCATATCATTAGATGTCTTGAGTTTTTAAAATTAATGCTTTCCCCCCTTCCTCTTACTTTAGAGAGAACTAAGTATTGGCACCCATGACAGATTTGCCAATCCTTTTTTAGAAAACAAATATTTTTTGACCATTGCTGTTATACTTTGGATTGTTGACAATAATATAATTCAAACCTGGATTTACAAATCACCATGTCCCCTCTGGCCAGCAGCAAAAGCTGCATGCATCAAGCAACTGTTCAGCAGTGTACCTTTGTTTCTGGCTGATGCTGTTATTTCTTATCTGATGAAAAGTGGCTGAGAAGCCCCAAGCTTTGCTATGCGTGTATGTGTGATTCTGTTGTTGTTTATCCGCATGCATGATTGCCTTTTCAGGATTTTAGTACTTTTCTCAGATTAAAAATACAGCTCCATCTTCCCTTTATTTTTACCTCCTTCACCCATATTCCCCTCCCGGGCTGCCCTCCCCCATGGTCAGTGTCCATTTGTAGATTACTCTCCTTCTTTTCAGTTTCTCAACTGAATATGGAGTATTTTTTTAGCACATTAGCACATCAATGAACTGGACAGTAGTAGGTTACATTGGGGTCCTTGAGCATTTCATGAGGTCCTCTTCTGTTGTTGATAACTTTACAGGTTGTCTGTTTCAAACAGCAGCAGAGCTATATATGGAAATTGCCAGCTTGGAAGCGGCTGATTTTTCTAAACTACTGTACGGTAGGAACTAGTTTATAATTAAAGTCTTGCAGTTGCTCCTTTTAATGCCCTGTAACTTGTTCACTAGGCTTACATTTTAAATGAGGTATTGTAACTGTTTCATGCTAGTGTATAATTTTTCATTTTCTTGTATTCACCTTCTACAGAGAACAGTAATTGCCTTGCAACTGTATATACAGGAAGCTCACCCAACAGCCACTATATGGCAGCTTGCAAACCTTCTGATTACATCTCATGAATATAATTCTTATGTAGTACTTTGTATTTCATATTTACAAAAACGCACTTCTTACATGCTTCCCTCCCCTCTGCAAAATATACAATGGTTTGCTGCACTTGATTGGCATTTCAGAGGTTATTTTTCTTTTTTAATATTACTGATTCCCCCCCCCTTCACAGAAGAAACTGAAATGCTGTTGTGTAAAAG
Organism: Trachemys scripta elegans; assembly: GCF_013100865.1. Taxonomy (NCBI): domain Eukaryota; kingdom Metazoa; phylum Chordata; order Testudines; family Emydidae; genus Trachemys; species Trachemys scripta. The sequence continues at coordinate 27,900,744 of NC_048310.1, read as the reverse complement.
CAGTATAGAAAGTTAATTACACCCCTAGTTTATACAGCTGTGGCTTTAATGACCTACTGGCCCTAATTACTATGTTGTGATTCAGTCTGAGTGCTCTTTCCTTTCCCAGAACCCAGTTGCTTTCTGTTAACCTGGCTAGTGTTTTAAAGTAAAAGGTAATAGATTTCCTTTTTGTCTGTGTGTGGTGCTGAAATTCATTTTTCCTGCTTTCCACTGGAGCATATTAAAATTGGCACCAGAAAAGCCCTGGTAACATTGCCAAACAGTGTAGCAACAAATGTCTTCCCTTAGAGTGCTCACTTCTCAGCATAAGGATGTGAAAGTGGGCACTGGGACAGTTAAATGTTTATCATCATGTTGCTTGAAGGGCTGTTAGCACAAACTTTTTGTGTTGCAGGCAATAACACCTCCAGATAATGGGTATACGGAAGATAATAAATTGCCGGGTCAGCCTCTGCTGTCCTTGATGACTAGGCATTTTGTGTTTGGCCCTGTATTCTTTACATGCATTCACTGGAATAAGAATACAAAATACAGTCTGATTGACTTTTCACACTACCACTGTAGGAATGAAAGGAGCCTCATTCTGTGAGGTTCTAAGAAGTCAGTGTTGAGGGCGCTCCACTTCTCACTTGAAGTGCCAAGATATTCTTAGGCTGACTTCTGGCTGGAATATCTGAGGGTCTAGCATAACTGATTCCTGTTACACAGATATTATTTAAGTGTATGGGGCTGGTTTTCATTCAGACTTTGAAGAAGTTCTTTTCAGGACTCCTATAAAAAGCACATCAGTAAGTTACTCTGCCAATGTGGCACCAGCCCCCTCCAGCTTCCTGTTTAAATCCACAGTGAAATGTAACCATCTCTTTAATATTCTTTACTACATTACATAAAAAGTATTGGAATGTCTGAATCTGCAGCTGGAACTGAGCAAAAACTCAGTTACAAATCTGATGATAAATAACGCATATGCTAACCTTTGAAGTATCAGCAGTTTAGTTGAGCTTACTGTGAAATATATTTCTTGAGCTGCTGCTTAAGTATATTCAAACTAGAACTTGTAAGATTTTCACTCATTCAGTGTGCCAGAGGGACATGTGGTGTGGTTCTGTTTAAGGATGCGGGGGTGGGGGGTGTTTCAGAGTATATGTATGTGCCCATATGGGAATCTCTTAGTCCGAATGTTGTCCTAGTGTAGTATTTAATGAATTAGGAATGTTTATAAAAGCTTTGCAAAATGTTGTGATTCCTGATGGTGTTGCTTTCCAGCACTCCCGAGAACCTTTGAAGCAGTTGAAGGTAGGTGGCATTACCATAAAGTCTGCCCGGGTCCATGTCTGGGACATAGACTCAAACTGCGGGCTATTGCATAGGAAAGGGAGTAATGGAGGATGCTAATATGATTTGGAAATTGTTTCTTCAGCATTTTCTGTAACATTGGTTTTCTGGGTCTGTGGCAGTGCTGCCAATTGACTGTAAAAGGGTGGGATGGTGATATATTTGAACCTAAAATTAGGATTGTTTACCGTGAAGGGCCAAATTCTGGAGCAGCTTACTCCGGCATATTGGGTCAAAGGCAGCAGAAATAATGCCTCCTGCGGCACAAGTGTGCGGGCAGCAAAGCAGGGGAGAGCCCATACAAGACCGCCTCATGCCCACCACACAGTGCATCGCAGATGGGATCTCTGTGGTGGGTCCCTCAGGTGATCATGCTGGGGCAGGGAGAAGAATGGAATATTGTTCTCACAAATAAAGAGTTTTGTGGCCTGCATGGTTCCATATAAGTAGTGGGAATAATAAGCCACATCTACTACTCCCGTCAACCCCGGTAGAGCCAGGGGTTTAGCCTAGTGATGGCCTGGCTAGGTGGATTGCCTGGTTACGCAAACTCTTCTTAGGGATGATAATGTCTTCGCTACACTTGAATGTGCTGTAGCTCATTTTCACACGAGCAAAGTCCTTTTACCTTGTTTTTTCATCATAGGGCCCAATGAGAGCCAGTCATTTGACCTGGAAATAATGGTAGGATGTGTTAGCTTGATTGTATGGAACTTCAGTAAGGAATTATTTATTTTTTAAATTTATTTATCTGTTTTTAAAAAATTGCCTGTCCGTAACTCTAGGCAGTGGTGCATACATGTAAAAGGATATAGATAAAACAAAATATCACAACCAACCCATCCGCACCAATGACCGCAACCCACAAAATACAAAGCAATCAACCAGAATGAAGATGGGTGCAGAATACACCCATTAAACAAGGTTTCACTTAGAGAGCACATACCTCTGGTGGTCTGGGTACTGCACTGGTTGCCTGTGAATTTGCAGTTGGGTGTTGGGATTGATCTTCAAAGCTCTTAATGGTTTGATACCAGGCTACCCAAAAGACCACCTCTGTCCTCAGGTCATGCTTCTGCCCTTGCGAATCACTTGAACCAGAGCTCTCTCAATATTAATGAAAGAGAACTACTGGCAGGGTGTTCTTTGTGAAGGCCCATTGACTCTGGAAATCACTTCCCCACCAAGCTTGGCTAGAGCCCTGATCTGTTTACTTTATGAACATTCTGCTGGGCCCATCTTTTCTCCAGGGCATCTTGGGAAGGGCTGGAGGGGTGGTTGTGTAATGCTACGAAAGGCCTTTTGTAAGGTCCCCCCGTCCTCCCATGGGAGACTTTTAATGATTAACACTGGCTGGGGAGCTTTTATTTTTATGTAGTCTGTTATCTGCTTTGTTGATTGTTAATTACATTATGGGAGGGGATGGTGCCGTAAGCCCATGGTGACCAGATAGTAAGTGTGAAAAATCGTGACACTTTTTTTTTCCAGGGGAAGGGCCAATAATTGTTGCATATATAAGACAAAGCCCCTAAGATCCGGACAGTTCCGATAATACCGAGATGTTTGGTCACCCTACCTAAGCCTGAGTTGGGGTCATATTAGAACATAACACAAAAACGGCCATACTGGGTCGGACCAAAGGTCCATCTAGCCCAATATCCTGTCTGCTGACATTTGCCAATGCCAAGTGCCCCAGAGGGAATCAACAGAACAGGAACTCATCAAGTGATTAGTTATGGTTGTTTTATACACTTAAATGAATAATAAATATTTGGGAATAAGAGAGAGGGAGTGAGTTCCAGAATCACTGATTGCAGCTGTGTCAGAGTATCTCTTGCAGAGAGTAGTGGATGTCTTTCAGGTAGGCAAGGTCCAAACCGTTCATTGATAACAACTGATACTTTAAAGCTCAAGTAAAAAAATAAGTTAAATCAGGACTGTGTACAGACAATTGTGTTTCCAGTGGGAAGCACTCTTTGACCAACAGAAGCTACTTTCTGCACTAACTTATGTTTTCAAGTGGTCTGTTCTGTTAGCTCCATGAAGAGCACATGGTAGTTGCCTAATCTCAAATTGACAAAAACTGGATTACTATAGCAGGGTTCACATCCCAAAGTAAAGGCTGTGCCTTACTTGTCAAATGCTGATGGAAGAAACCAGTTTTGTCTGGATTGAGCTTCAGGTAAAATCATAGACTATCAGGGTTGGAAGGGACTTCAGGAGGTCATCTAGTCCAACCCCCTGCTCAAAGCAGGACCAATCCCCAGACAGACTTTTACCCCAGTTCCCTAAATGGCCCCCTCAAGGATTGAACTCACAACCCTGGGTTTAGCAGGCCAATGCGCAAACCACTGAGCTATCCCTCCCCCCGATTGCCCTTATCCAACTCCCTGTCTCAGCCAGAGCAGAGCAATGAAATTGAGACAGAGATCTGCTTGTCTTCAGCATTCTGAAGACATCTTATCTCGTCTCCTAACGGCATCATATACTCTTCTGACAATGTGAATGACTAGACTGAACCACGTAATACCCCATGTGAGAGAGCTGTGAGCAGCTGCCCACTACTACTTTTACTCTCAGAAAGAAAGAATTGGAGCCACTCAAGAGCAACTCTCTCTATTCCTGCTAGGGACTGCGGATGTGTAAACAATAGCTCGTAATGTATGGTATTGAAGGTACCTGACAGAGCTAAAGAAATCAGCATGGCCACTTGATCTGCATCCATCACCAGGAAATCACCAATCAGTGCAGTTTCTGTGCTGAAACCAGATTGGCGGAGTTCAAGCAGATCTGATCTGAGGGTTGTCTTGCCACAATCTTTCTTTACAGTTCTCCTCCTGTTCCTCGCAAAAAAGAGTGGGAGACTTGAGACATGTTATAAATAGAGAACTGTTATGGGTTACTGCCAAATTGACATTGTCTGTAAAACAGCGAGCATATAAAATATATCCTCTTAACACCAGACCAGCAGTAAACACTAGCATGTCTGTCCTAGCATGGGGGAAATGGCGGGGTTATGGCTATCTCCCCACTAGTGGGAGATGGATTATTCCTTCTTCTGTGTGGGAGCACTGGGGCGGGGGACGGGACGGGACCAGAAAGGTTCTCTCTGTCTTCACAGCAGGAGTCACAATTAAGTCTTCAATATTTACTAAGAAGAAAAGCAACTAGTAGTGTATTTCATGCATTCATCACAGAGCAGTTTTTTCATCAAAAAATGCTGAGGAAAAAAAGCCTTTCTCAGGTTAGTGTCTTTGAGTGTAAAAAGTAGAAATGGACAGAAAATTTTTCAAAATTTGAAATTTCAGTAAAAAGATGGGGGAGGAAATGTATGAACGTTTTCAAAATTTTGCCTCCTGTTTTTTGACTAGCTGTAGCAAAAAACATAGATACTCGGTAGTAGACATGTGAATGCTTTTGTTGTAGCCTCATTAAACTTGGCTTGTCTGCAGACACAGCTGGCATGTTGTTCACTGTGCTCCAGGCATGGGGAAGCCAGAATGCAGCCTCCCCCCAGTGCTGGCTGGCTTAAGGGAAACTAGCCAGCATGGCTTGGTCTTCTTCAGATGCCCAGCTTTCAGGTGGTTAGCTGGGGCATCTTCTTTAGTGACTTCTGAATTTAAGGAATTCAGAGCTCAGCTTGCCCTTGATGCTAGCCTTTAGGGACTGCCTGATACGTTTCTTTTTGCCAGCTGACAGCCTGGTCTTCACTGCACCCTGCTTTGAGGAAACCTCTGCTGCCTCCTATCTTTTCGATGGGGTGTATAAGAGGCCGAGGTGTTTCAAAGTCAGTAGGAATGGAATGAAGCAGTCCAGCTGGAGAAGACTGGGCAAGACGTGGGCTCTGCAGTTTCATTTCCTATGTGTGCCCCATAACAAATACCTCCTCTGACTTATCTGAATCTTTCTTTTCTTTTACTGTTCCCTAACTGTCTCTGGGCTTGTCTGCACTGTTCTGCACTTTGGACTATGGAGGCATGAATAGCAGGGCGCACCGAAATGCTGCACTGCTACTCTCCTGTGTGGTCACTGTGGGCACAGATTAAAAGGTTCCTAGTTTGAATAAATATAATCCTCTTCAAATAGGATTACATTAATGCAAACTAGGAACCTTTTAATCTGTGCCCACAATATCCACACGGGGGAGTTACAATGCAGCACTTCAGTGCACACTGCTGTTCATGCCCCATTGTCCAAACTATGGAGTAGTGTAGACAAGCCCTTTTCTTATTACCTTTTTACCCCTTTCTCTTCTTTTACTTCCATTGAACCACCTTCTTTTTCAACCAGGAATTTTTTTGCTTTTTAAAAACTCTTTTTTTGTGACTCTAATATTGGTGGGAGGTGCTGGACTAATATCCCCGGAGACTGGATTCTTCTCCCTACTGAGAGAGTGATTACAGCATATGTTGCAGGAGTACAAACTTTCCCATCACTGTGTCTCAATCCCTCACCTGGAGGGACAGCCTGTAGAGGGGAGCCACATCTGGCTTCTGCCAACCTGGGTACCAGTTAGTGTAGGTGTACCTTGTTCTAAGTGTGAACTTATGTCCACTGAGGACTAGTCTGAGACCATCAAACTCATCCATTTTATAGTAACAACAGTCAGGCAATTTGGACTGGATTTGGATTTGAACTGGTGGTGAAAGGCTCTAGACCTGGTGGTGAAAGGCTCTAGACCTCATTTCCACTTCCTGCTTAGCCATCCAATCTTGTTACCATCTCAGTTCTCTTGTATAGCATGACAGTGCATTTTCAGGAGTCATTCCTTTTCCTAGCAATGACTGTAATGAGTCTTCCTCTTATTTTTAAAGTCACTGTGGCTGAGAACCTCTTTAGTGGAAGCAACAATATACTTATGAAATTAACACTAATAATAAAAAAGACAATTGGAAGACAGACAAGATTATGGAGATTACTAGTTTATTACTACATACTGTCTTTTGCCGTAGTTAATGAAAAAATGCAGGTTGGAATTTTCAGTCTATTCTAGACACTTATATGGCCCCCTGTAGGATTTGAGCACTTCACAATCTTCAATGTATTTATCCTGACTACACCCCTGTAAGGTAGGGAAGTACTGTTATACCCATTTTATAGAGAGGAAACTGAGGCACACACTAAATGAGTTGTGCAGGGTCACACAGGAAGTCTTTGGTGGAGCAGGGACTTGAACCCAGGTCTTGATGTTCTAGGCTAGGAGCATGTTCCTAATCACGGAACCATCATTCCTTTTAGAAGGACTACTTTTTTAGCAGATGGATTTTCTAAAGGAGTTAGGCACCCAAATTTCATTGACTTGAATGAACTATGAATACAGGCGATTTATCGCAATTGAAAGGAATTTATTTGGAAATTTGAATTGTACCAATCAACATCATATCTGCATGCATTAAAACAACAACAAAAACCTTTATCATGCTGCTCTGGTATGCTAATATGAGATAAAAAGTAGCGTATGAAGTGCCTTCCTCACTTTTTTTCCTAATATTCATTTATGATGATCCTCAAACTTATCTCTTTCTCAACATCTTATCTGACCTTGGCTTTTGTAATACTGAGTCCTCCTGGTTCTCCCAGTGCGTTCCTTGAGTGCTGTTTTTGGCTGGTCCACCTGCTCCCTCGTATTGTCTTTGTAATTCTAGCAGGGGGCTGTCTCTCTTTGATGTCCACCTCCTTGCTTTACTTTTCTCAAGGCCGTCATTATCTCAGTTCTTGCTTACTGTAGCTTCTTCTCCTTTGACCACCCTATTGTCACATGCGCCATGTCCAATCCACATGAAACACCATTGCTTTCCCTGTTTTGTCTTCCTTGGCCATCATTCTGACTACCTAATTACATTCAAGCTTTTTGCTTTGGCTTTCAAGGCTACTCAAAGCTCTGTCCCTCCCTACCTATACATCTGCTCTTGTTTCTTATTGTGTTGCCCCTTTCCCCTTCACTCTGCCAGTGATGCAGGCCTTGAATACCCATTTGTCTTCTTCTCCCATGTTTGTCGCTGAACTTTCTTCTATGATGCTCTGTATGCCTGGAGCACCTTCTTTCTATCTTGAGATAGAGTTGCCAACTTTGGTTGGATGAATTCCTGGAGGTTTCATCACATGACATTATCTTTAATTAAAGATTCATCTTTAATTCCTGGAGACTTTAGGACAATCCTGGAGGGTTGGCAACCATAATCTTGAACAGATTCACAAGTCCACCACCATCTCCTCTTTCAAATCCCTCCTCAAGATGCTTTCAAAAAATCAGCCATCAAATGGTGGCTAGATTGTCGGCAGACTTGGCTGGGTTGAGAGACTTTAGAGATACCTGGTATTATTGATTAATTTGTTTGTTTTAAAAATCAAACGTATTGTCGAATGATTCTGAAACATCAAGCCATGCACAGAGCTAACCCACTTGATCTTATCACAATTATCTTGACTCCACCCCCCCCTTCTTTCTTTCTTTCTTTCTTTTTTTTTTTTTGGTTACACATGCTGCTTGTGTCCTGATCAAGTTAGATTCTGAGCTCCTCAAGGTAGGGATTGTTTCGCTCTAGGTATTTGAACAGCACCTGGCACACTAGGATTCTGATACTGATTGGAAAAGGAAGCTAGTAGAAGCTATATCTTAACTTGTGAACTAGCTTAAGGAAAAATATTGCTTGAGTTTTCTGGCCAATAGTTTAAACTCCACAATGCCAGCATCAGAAAAAAACAGAGATAAGAAAATGATTCATTTTGTGTTGAACAGTTATTTCACAGCATTAACTGGCTAAAGTTGGCTGCATTGAAAATGACATTATTACTTTGGGAGGGAGGGGCATCAGCCAAGAAGAAAAATGAAGTCAGTCTTGTCTGCACAGCAAATTGGGAGAGTGTGTTTGCAGTTCGGGTCTGAACAATGCTGACTGGTTTGACAGTGGCTGCCACAGTAAGTGGCTGTGCATATCTGGATCATAAAGTGACAGGCAGGGTTCAGTACGTAGAGAATAGGGTGGGTGGGAAATGGAAGTAGATCGGTGAACTTGCCCCTTTTGAGAGAGCAAATGCTCCTCTCCCAGTGACCAGGATAGTTGATGAGCAGCTTGCCACTGTATCCAAGTGTGTTTTGCTGTCAGGGAATGTCACTGTGGACACCTCTGTAGTTTAAAGGCGCCAGTATACGTATGCAGGGAATAGTGGAAGGTCGTTGTTAAAAATGAGTGTCTGGACTTTGGATTTTGCTCTGTTGAGGAAGATACTCACAAATGTTTTGAATTAGTTCACTTTCCTGCATATTTGACGATTTTGGAGGAATGGATCCTAACCAAAATTTCAGGGAAAAATAAGTTGCTTTGTTTAAACAGACAAGAAATTTAAAAAAAAAAAAAAAGAGAGGAAGGGCTTAAATTTTGTCCTGAGGGTGATAAAACTGCATCACACAGCTGAAAATCAATCTGACCTTCACCCACGTGATGCTGTTGTCTCAGTCTGTCTTTCATTTCCTTTGGTTGAGTGAAGGCCATGGCATTCAGTAGGGAGAAAAAGCAGAGGAAGGAGAGGAGAATCCTGTTTTCACTGCAGAGGCTTCAGTGCTTGCTTATGTTGACTCCAGGAAAAAGAGTTGCTGTAAAACTTTGGACTTCTATTTTTTAAAAAATCTTTTCCCCTCTTAATGGATGGGAATCATATTAAGGTAAAGATTTGCTATCAGAAGAAGGGACAAGCACTATAAAAAAGTGTGCTTGTGATCCAAAATATATATATTTTTATTAAACTTGGAATTAGTCAACAACAATATTTTATACTGAAAGCTTTATGTGAGAACAGGAAACCTGCCTATTCATTCAAAAAATAAATTTGTATCCAAAGGAAAAATGTCCAAAGAAAGAAAATTTACCTAGATGTGTATATATTTATATATACACTAACATGTTAACAGAATTTAAAGTCCATGTGCATACAACGTTATTGATTTACAAAATGCTGGGACAGGCTGATCTGGGCAATTTTGCTTAATGAAAAGAGTTATACCAGTCTGAATCTTTTGAATATTTGAAGATCCCTTTTTTCCACTGCAGCCTGAGGCTGGGGGTACATGCCGACATATTCACACCTTATTTTTCCAAAGATGCAGTAGAACATCTAATGGCAAATTGATTATGGCATTCTGTGCATCAGCAGAGTTAAAATTAAGAGTACAAGCACATCTTGATATTTTTACTGCATCTAAAAAGAGGTTTAAACCACAATTCATGACCATTCACCCAAACCTCTCTTTCTTTCGCCTAACTCTGATGGTTCAGCTTAAATGGGGCCCAGATCCAAAGGATGTCTGATCCTTTCTCTTGTAAAGCAAATGCTTTTCGCTTGATGTTTTATAAAATCAAAACCATCCTAAACTCTGCCCATTCCAAACTACAGTTTTTTCTCATCCAGTGTGGGCCTTGTCTTATCAATAAATGATTGTCTTCTGTTTTTATTTTACATATGTTACTTTCAGTAACATGGACAGTTTGAGGCTTCTGCTGTTTTCCTTGTTTTGCAAATGTTGCCTATTTTAGGAAGGTCTGTAAGAAATGCCAAGTTCTTGTTAAAAAGATAAAGCTACAGATTGGATTTAGCTGTAGAGCTTAATCCTTACTTTGTAAAGCTTAAGAGTTGAACAAATTGTTCATTTATCTGTTTGAGAAGACAAAGATTAATTTTTGACTAACTTTTTTTATGTAAGTATGTTTTGTCTTCAGATGTGCCAACAATCATTGGTATAGTCTTATGCTATTATTTTACAGATTATTAACATAGAGCAGCAAATTTGTAAGATACTTAGATTTTCTCTTGGCAGGTTTTGCTGTTAAATACTATGTGATCTGCCAAAATGTAATTTGCCTAAATGTAGACTTTAACAGGTTATCATTCTGTTTAACACTATTAACTGCTCAACTACTATACAAATTGGCTTCCAAAATTGTTACAGGGTAGCTATCGCTTTCAACGTCATTCCATTTGCTGTCTCACTGGGCATAATGCATGAGCTGAGCTAAAGGGAATGCAAGAAGGTCAAAGACCTTTTTTGTTTAGTCTTTTTGCACATTTAAAAGTTCTGTTATGTATTTATATTGCTTGTGGTGTCCAGTCTGTTGCCTCTATTTCCCACTGATGATGAGTTTATGAAGCTAAGTAGATCTTTTGTGCTATAACCAAGCTATTTTTGTTTGTGTCTGTACTAGGTGAGCATGCTTCAGCTATAGATCTCTCCTACTCAGGAACAGGGCCAGTATTTAGCAAGTGTACCTCAGAATTAGAACTTGTGAAACAAAGTCAAACTATCCTACAAAAGGGTTAATAGAAATGTCCAGAAGGAAGACGACAAAGAAGACACTCCTATCCCTTGCCCTTCCTTTTATGGTGATATGTGAAATTAGACTGGTTTTTTTGGATGTGTTGGGGCCTGCATGTTTGCATTTCTGTAACTGTCACAACTGCTATCCTGGACTGCTCTGCAAAGCTGGACAAGGCTGAAACACATATGTCCCATGCACACACACTTCTCTCTACCTTAGGAAGTAGGTGAAGTGTGTGTGTGGGCACATGCCCACATGAGCACTCACTGACAGGGTTTTCACCCACTCCTTCATTTTGATCAGTCTCTCCTACCCATTCTGTTATATTTACCAAAGCAGCAACAGTCACAGTATTTGCCCTGAGGCTGGGAGGGCAGTCAGTCTCCTCAGAGACCTCAGTGCTGCTTCTTGACCAGCATTTAAGGGATGGGAAAAAAGCAGAATATGAAATGCTCCCTCCTTCTTGTTGCTGGCACTGTGCTCTTTGGTTGTTTTCTGTTTCCAGCAGCAGGAAGGGCTTTTTTTTCCCCTCTGGCTTGTGTGCTATAAATAGGATTTTTGAAAAATATTAGATCGAAGTAGAAGTCATTGGCTAAGTTAGCAGCCATTGAAATGAACACATCAGTTCACACCTCAGAGCTATTGTTTCAGGCTCTCTGCAAATTCAAGCAGATGTCTCTTGCTTCTCATTTTGAACATTTTATTTGCAACCATAAAAGCTAGAGACTTTTTTTTTTTTTTAAGAAGTTGAAAGCTGAGACTAAACCAGCTCAGAGGCCTGTCTGCATGCCACAATCAAGCCCTATGTGCTCACTCTTCTAGGATTATCCCATACCTGGGAAACAGTACCATAACCCACACTAAAACCTCTCTCAGTGTCTTTGAGTTCTGCATACAGTCGGAGCCATGCTGTTGCACACCATCCTCTCCATTATCCTGCTCCATGGCATCCTAGCTTTCATACCTTGCAGCTTGAATCTCACTCTCCTCTCAGTCTTTTTCTGAAGGAGCTTTGCAGTTATCTATAAGCTGTCTTGCTTTTCAGTATGGCCCTGGTAAGCTCAAAAACATCTGCAGGCAGGGTCATTCCAGATCGTAAGTCTTTGGAGGATATTTAGATGTAGTGCCTAAAGATTTATCCCAGAGTGCCTGTTACAGCTTTGTTTGTGTTACTATCTGGAGATATCCCGCTGCAGAATTCCTCAGGAGAGAGAAATGGTCAAGAGTACTTAGAAACATCTGTTACAAATTCATAAAAACACTGTAGAATCACTAAATGCAATAAGAACATGGGTGGACATAGTATTTCTTGTGGTCCTACAGTATCTGGGACATTATCTCTGATTCAGATCCATACAGCTTCACCAAGTTTTTCAGAGATCCTCCTTTCAGGATTGGCACTTCTTAGAAATGAGTAGCTTTGGCAGTGAATACAGAAGAATGTTTCTGTTGAATACATTTGTAGGACACATCTGGTAGGTACCTTTTTCATGTAACTCACCTGAGATTCCAATCTTGCAATCTTACTGTAGTTCCAGAAGAGAGCTCTTTCTTTTTATTTGTCAAATGCTTCCTAGTTATTCATGAAAATCATATTGTAGCTTTGTAAGCAGCCTTCCTTTTTAAAGAAGCCACTAATTTCTCATATATGGATAACTGGCTTGTTAAGTCTAGTCTGAGGAAATAACTGTAAGAGTGACCTCAATAGGACCTCCTAAGAGATCTGGGACTGAAAGACTAAGTCTTTAAGAGAAGGAGTCCTCTATGACTTTAATACAGTTTGATACACAACATAAGGAGAGAGAGTGAGTTTTAACAACAAACCGGAGGATTTACAATCTATGTTAGCAAATGCTAACATGATGTACATTTAATTTGGTCTCTCCTAGCAGTGCCTACAGGTTGGGCTAATTGGCAGTTTGTGTAGTACTGACACTGTGATTTTGACTGTGTATATTGTGAGGCAGTGTCATGGCTAGGTCATGGGTGGCCAGACCTAGTAGTCAGAGTTCGCAATCATGAGACAGGAGTCAAGAGTTGTCTGGAAGGATACTGGAAAGTCAAAAAGCAGGAGACAAACTGGACATAGTCATGGAAGACAGGAGAGATTCCAGAGGACTGGAAAAGGGCAAATATAGTGCCCATCTATAAAAAGGGAAATAAGGACAACCCAGGGAATTACAGACCTGTCATCTTAACTTCAGTACCTGGAAAGATAATGGAGCAAATAATTAAGCAATCAGTTTGCAAACACCTAGAAGATAATAAGGTGATAAGTAGCAGTCAGCATGGATTTGTCAAGAACGAAGCGTGTCAAACCAACCTAATAGCTTTCTTTGACAGGATAACAAGCCTTGCGGATGTGGGGAAGTGGTAGATATGGTATATCTTGTCTTTAGTAAGGCTTTTGATACTGTTTCAAATGACCTTCTCATAAACAAACTAGGCAAATGCAACCTAGATGGAGCAAGGTGGGTGCAAAACTGGTTGGAAAAGCTTTCCGAGAGAGTAGTTATCAGTGGTTCACAGTCAAACTGGAAGGGCATACAGACACTCCCCAATTTACACAAGCGTTCCGTTCTGGAACGCCTCGCGTAACTCGAATTTTGCGTAAGTTGGAAACGTATACCCGACAATTACGCAAAAAAACAAAAACAAAAACAAAAAACCCTCCTCTTTCTAGCTTACGAAACATTTTCCTTAAGTGCGGTTTGCATAAGTCGGGTTTGTGTAACCCGGTGGGCGTCTGTATTGAATGGGATTCCGCAGGGATCAGTGCTGGGTTCAGTTCTGTTGTATCTTCATCAATGATTTAGATAATGCATAGCGAGTACACTTATAAAGTTTGCAGACAGTACCAAGCTAGGAGGTGTTGCAAGTGCTTTGGAGGATAGGATTAACATTCAAAATGATCTGGACAAAATGGAGAAATGGTCTGAAGTAACTAGGATGAAATTCAATAAGGACAAATGGAAAGTACTCTCCCTAGGAAGGAACAATCAGTTGCACACATACAAAATGGGAAATGACTGCCTAGGCAGGAGTACTGCAGAAAGGGATCTGGGGGGGTCATAGTGGATCACAAGCTAAATATGAGTCAACAGTGTAACACTTGCAAAAAAAAGCAAACATCATTCTGGGATGTATTAGCAGGGGTGCTGTAAGCAAGACATGAGAAGTAATTCTTCCAATCTATTCTGTGCTGATTAGGCCTCAACTGCAGTATTGTGTCCAGTTCTGGGTGCCACATTTGAGGCAAGAGGTGGAGTGGGGGCGGGGCCTGGGCAGAGCCAGGGGGGAACCCCTCCTCCCCCGGCAGATTAGAAACTCGGCACCTATGATAACAGGGTTCAAAAAAGAGCTAGATAGCTTCGTGGAGGATAGGTCAATGGCTAATAGCCATTGATGGTATCCCTAGCCTCTGTTTGCCAGAAGCTGTGAATGGGCAACGGAATGGATCACTTGATGATTGTCTGTTCTGTTCATTCCCTCTGGGGCACCTGGCATTGGCCACTGTCGGAGGACAGGATACTGGGCTAGATGGACCTTTGGTCTGACCCCTATGGCTGTTCTTATGTTCTTATGAGTCAGGAACCAGAGTCAGGCTGGGTCAGGATACCAGAGGGTCAGAAGCAGGAGACAGACTGAAGATCAGAGCCACAAGTCAGATGCCAGGAGTCATGCCGAGTTGGGGTGGCAGAAAATCAAGCTGGGGGGGCGGGAAGCTCATGGTCCAGAGCAGAGTGGAGCCCAGTTGTTCAGATAGCTTCCTGTTCCTGCTGCTGGCTTAAGTAGGGACAGCGGGCTGATCGGGTGCTCTGGGACTCCACCAATAGACAGAACCTCACTCTGGGGCTGAGCTTCTTGGGTCCTAGGTAAGCAGTTGTCAGCAGGCTGCCAGGTGGAGGGTTGGAGCGTGGCCGCTCCCATGAACCCTGTTAACCTGGGCTCAAGAGGCATGGGTCATGACAGGCTGCAAAATATTTGAGAGAGGGGACAAATGGATACAGAGGTTTTAGAATAAATGAGTCACCTGCATCCCAGATTAATGCTTGACAGAGAATGGTGCCTTGTTATCACTCCGTAAGTGGAGAAGAGATGAGATTGGGGACAATTTCCATAAATTCATGACAAGGTTGACTACAAGAGTAAAAATTCCCCTCCCACTTCACCCAGTAGTAAATCCAATATAACCATAGTCACTCTTCCCTTTGGGAGCCTTTTGAGAAAAACCCTCCTATGAGAGGACCATGTCTCTGTGCTTTTCATCTTTGAGTTGCCAGGTGATAGGATGTGGCTATAGAACAAAGGGCACTAAGGAACTTTTCGTGCATGTCAGCAGGGTCCACATGGACACTTAGCATGTGGCAGGCTAGTTATGGGGTAGATTCACACCCCAGCTTGTCACAAACTAAATGTTTTTGTAGACATGCCCACACAAACACTTCTCTGGTCCAGCTATTGTCTTTCCATCCCACTTATTCTGGAGCTTCTAAAATTTGCGTAAGATGCGACTCCTCCATATTTCTATTTGTATCTTCCAAACATTTAAGAAGATGCTGGAATGTTACAAATGGTCAGTAAGAGCTACTCATCCAAGTAAGGAGTGTAGGATCAGGAATGTTAACACGTTTTCTTACCAGTTCTGTTATGAAATGAGAAAGAAATAACCTGTGAATCAAGGTGCTTCAGTAGGAATCCTCCCTAAACAGTGATTTTAGTAGTGAAAATATATACATATATATATAGGAGATCATACAATTTTCACTACCTGAAATCTATATCTATATATAATGGCTCTGAAGACTTGGGCCAAAATTTTCAAAAACAGGAGCCTAAAGTTAGGCTCTCAAACCCATATTTAGGCACAGGATTTTCAAAATGCCTGCGCACCCACAAATCCCATTGAAAATCTTGACCTTGGGGTTATCTAACTGGATTTCTTTCTAAGCAAGTAAATTACTTTGGAGCTCATTATCAGAAGTGTGGCACACCCATAGCTCCAGTTGACTTTTGCTGGCGTTCTGGGCACTCGACATTTCTGAAAAATCAGGCCCCAAATGAATTATACAACACTAGTAAGAATAAAAATATAGCAAGGCCTTTATTAGAATGGGCAGATTATCATAGGAACCAAACTCCCTTATCTATCAGCCCAGATATTTGGAAATATCAAAGGAACACTTTACAATTAAGTATTAGGAGCAAGTGGAATTGCAAGATTCTTGTAAAAAATGTAGTATACAGATTAGCCACTACACACTTATCTGGTAATTCTTAGAAACACTGCAGAGGTGACTGCAATATAGATTTCACCACAGACACCTCTAGCGTTTCCAGAGGAAGGGCAGCCATGGCTTTTCTGAAAGGTTTTCTAAGAAATATATTTTTCTGCTTTAGCCAAGTATGACTCACTGTTCTGTACAGAACAAACAGCCAGCAGATACAGAAGCTTAAGTGTCAGAAAATGCTTAACTAGCTCGAAGAGAGCTCTTTCCAGTGAGAGGTTCAGAACAGCTTTGAGAACCACACTCATGTTCAAAAAAGGTGCTAGAGAATGGGGCTGTGTGAAGTTCAGCAGTACAGTTTCATTGGAAGAGGCAGGGAGGTTAGTTTTGGCTCACATCAGATACGCCACCCTGTATGTTCCTTTGAATGTGGGGTTTTAATGAATCTGAAAAACTGAAAGTGAGACTCAGCTGCAAACGTCAAATTTTATCTGGGTTTAGTCAAAACCAAACAAAATGTGAGTTTTATATATTTTGTGGTTGAAGCTACTGAGGGACACCACCCTCTCCAGAGGGGATCCTCTACTTTTAGTTCTCTTCCAAAGAGGAAGAGGTCCAGAGTTCTGCAACTCCCTCTCACACATAATACATGCACACAAGTGCAACATCTATGTGGTAGAGGAAGGGGTGACTGGTGGGCCTACCCCACCCAACTTGTATTATTGGGGAGCAGACAAGTTGGACCACTCCCTCTGTACCCTCCATCGACATCTGCAGAGGAGCAGTCATTCATTCTACACACCCGTTTAGCAGCAACAAAATAAGAAAATGTTGCTCTTCCACTCAGAACCTAAAGATGCCCCAGGAGGCACTGTGGGAAGAGAATCACGGAGCCCCTGCCATCTACTATGGTGAATAATAGTGCAGTATTATGTCTCTGACACTAACCAGTACAAGAAGCTTTGTAGGGGGAAGTTTCTTCCTAATCAGAAGGCAGTTAGTGGTTGATTAGTATCTGAAAGGTTAGTATCCCTGAAAATTTTATGTTAACGAAATTTGAGTCTCATCTTACGCGGGGGTTAGGTTCTGAAGTCAACGCGTAAGGCGAAAATCGTGTATAGTCAAACGCTCATTGAGTGGAATGGCGGTCGGAATCGCCCACACTACAGATACAGTATTTAAATTGTTTTTTTTTCTCTTTTTGTTTTGTTTTGCCGAGCGCGTACAGTTAAAATCACGTAAGTTAAATGCACCTATGATGTGACTCCACTGTAGGTATCAATAAACAGAAGATTTTACACCTTTCCGGTTTGGTCAAATGATTTTTTGGGGACAGAATTAAAGGACAGTTCATGATTAGAACAATACGAATATGACAGAGAGTACATCTAAATTGTGAACATAATTGTTTTTTTCCACTGCTTTCGTGCTGCTTGCTAGGTATTCTTGCTTGTCATGAAAATAAGAGAATATACTGAGGCGAAATAGCCAGAACAACTGGTAGGCTTGATTGCACACAATACTGTTATAGATGACATTAGATTAAGTCCTAACAGAATTCCTATCAGCGAAGAACTGTAGTACCATTCCTGCGTTGAGCTTTGTGGGCGCAGATTGCTATTGACTTCAGTTGATTGCTGCATGGGCATAGGGATCTTTCCACATGGAATTCTTTGGTATTTCGTTGTGTATAAATTGTGAAAAATGTGGCATGTTTGTGCATTGTTTCCTTGGTGGCATTTGGACTCCTTATTCTGTTGCAGTGTTTCCAGTGGTTAACAGAAAATCTGCATTGGGTGAGCACAGTCAGGCTGCCATCTTGGATACATCATTTAAATGTGCTTTTTTATTTCCCAGGAAATGATATGAGGTGTGTAACGTGCAAGGGCCAATGTGTCTACGGTTATTGCTTCATAGGCTACACAGTCTACTGGTTATTGCTTCATTTTTAATATTGATGCATAGGAATTATGTCAATCTAAACAACACGTCCTAATTTGTATTCACGATCAGTGTTTCATACTTTATTTTGAGTTTGCTTGCTTTTGTAGTTTGCCAGATCATTAATATTTCAATGTCAATTTTTATTTGGTTGTGTCTAAAGTCACAGTAGTGCCGACTGTGCTACCATAATTTCATATGCAGTTTACTCGTGATGCTAGTCCTTAGTCTGGACGCTGCCCCCTCCTTCTCCACTCTGTGTACATATGACACCACCATGATAACTATATCTTTGCTTTAAAACTGAAGTGACTTGCCCTCTCCCACCAAAAGAAGTAGTTCATAAAGCTGTGAAAGTTTATTTGTGTAATGAAAAGCAGAAGAAGAACCTGGATTCTCCACATAAAAACTATCATTGTCCCCAGTGATACTTGACTCCCAACCAGCACAGTACCATTGACTCAGTATGCCTGTATGGAGGGGCAGATAGACTATAGATAGTGCTACTGTGATGTCACCTGCACATTGCTGAAACAAGGGCATGACGGCTAGTCACATACTAGCACTGATACAATCAGAGTCAGTGTGATGGTGCACATGGGATGTGATGCCAGAAGGTAGTGTTGCTACCATGGTACTTTCGAGATTTTAGCCACTTCTAGTTCTCGTCTAATTTCGGGGGGGTGGAGGGAGATATATCATTTCATAGTCGCTGTAAAGAAAGCAAACCCTCAAACTCTACCATTTAATTATCACATTTTCCAGGTTGCCCTAAGATCTCTCTCCGTAAAGCACAGGTAGTTTAAGGATGACAGGACATAAGTTGAAATGCACCTTTAGTGCTGTAATGTCAGCTGCTAATATGTAGACTTTGAGATAATGAAACGTAGCCATGTATAATATGATGCAGTGTGACAACGTGTAATATTGAGCTGTTCAATAGTACAAATTACGTAGACCATGAGGCAGTGTAGCCTGGTGGTTAGGGGCAGGGGCTGGGAGTCAGGACTTCTGGGTCCTACTTCTGGCTCTTTCACTTATTCAGTGTGTGACCTGGGGAAAGCCACTTAAATTAATTGAACCTCTGTTTACGCATTTATAAAATAACTTCACAGAAATGCAATGAGGTTTAATCTTTGTAAAGTTCTTTGATAAAACTGCTGTAGAGAAACAATATCTATTTGATTATTAATTATCATTTATTTATTTATTGTACTTGTATGTTTGCATGCTGAGTGACTTTTTCATGCTTAACAGTAGATTTCCAAAACCAGTCTTTCACTTTCCTTCTTCTTTTTTGTAGCTAAATTCCTGCAATTTTGAAGTCAATGTTTCCCCTCTCCATTGGGTTGAATGACAAGACAATGCATGAACAATGCCCCTTACTTTTACCTAAAGGAAT